>NW_026695324.1:54727-329059 GCF_029851405.1 Lichtheimia ornata
GGTGTACTTCGTTCAGTTACGTATTGCTGGTCGTGTTGTGTAACACAGCTTGTTTGCATGAATGAAAGGGTCAATGTATAATTACTTTATGGATCATCTACGAGCAGGCATGTATTGCTAGCTAACGGCCACTTTTTATCCAATCATCATTGCTGCAAGATCCACTGCATGGGAACGATGCCCCTGCTCCAGACATACATTTCCATGATTAAAGTAGGTTGATCCAGAGATGATTTGACTGAGCTGCGGTCAAAGAGACATCACTCGAGACATAAGCACGCTCGATGTAGCTCAACCGATGTAATCTTGTGTGAGCGTAACTCAACCAAATCAGCTCGGATCAACCTACTTTAATCATGGAAATGAATATGTCTGTAGCGAAATTTATGCAGTGGATTCTATTGCCAATGCTGATTGGATAAAAATGGCTATTAGCTGCCAATGTATGACATAAAAGTGAGGGTTGCGTACCTGTCATGCATTGTCCCTGAAGTCCTGACTTTTAGCTGAGTTACCCAAAGAGGTCCTTCTGCATCTTTTGCTCTGCCGGGGTCCACCTATGACAATGAACAAAACCACTCTTCATATAGCATCGCGCTTACAAACGTAAAGGTGCCTGTATCTCCGAACTTTACAATGAAACGGGGGGTTTTTATTAGAGCAATGTGCTCGGCTTGGCCAACTGCACCTTGTGTGAAAGTTTCACGATCAAGCTTCTTGCCAATCCCAGATTTCGCAATGTCGCCACCAGCCAAACTGGATCTGAGGGTCGACCTCTTCGACGACGACGGCCAAAAAATATTTTTTGGGCTAGTTGCGACATTGAACGCGAAACTTTCACACAAGGTGCTGTTGGCCAAGCCGAGCACATTGCTCTAATAAAAACCACACGTTTCATTGTAAAGTTTGGAGATACAGGCACCTTTATGTTTGTAAGCGTGATGCTATATGAGAAGTGGTCTTTGTTCATTGCCAAGTATTTATATGGAGGCTTTTGGCCTCGTTTTATTGGGAGTGCATCGAAGAGTGGCACCCCAAAATCGGAACGATATTGAAAAAACGTACAAGAACTACGTATTGAAGGAATGACTACGTCGGGCTATAGTCCCTCGGTGGCGAGGGACTTCGAGAAATGAGAGGAAGGGGTAGAGGATGCAAAGGTTGACCGTTCTGTTTAAGAGATTCAGCAAGAAGATCAAGAGCTGAGAGTGTCAAGAAAGCGGTGATTTGCTTGGCTTGGTCAGACATAGAATTGGGTATCGTGAATATGGCGAAGGAGCCCGGAGGTGAATTGTGGCGTCGGCAAGAGCATGTTGTCATCGAAATTATCAGGTATGTACTCGTTAATGATATTGTCGTTATAGCTTTCAATAGACGATAGATCGAAGTTCGTTTTCATCGGAGATATCAGACGTTTGGCTGTTGGCAGATTGCGACGAAGGTGAATGAGGCATAGGTGGTGTCGTAGGACTGGATGAATCAGGTTTGGGTTTACGGTTGAGACACTTAGCGGCGCGATGGCCTGTGCAGCCACATGACCGGTAACAAACACGAGAACGAGTAGCACGATTAGGGCATGCAGATGTAGCGTGACCAGCTTGATGGCAATGAAGGCAATGGAGCGGCATTTCTGCCCACGTAACATGAAACAGGTCGTCTGAATTGGGCCATGCAACTGTGTGGCGTAATCGGGTTGTACCAGATTTGGCATTATTAATTTCCAGAGTGGCATAGCCTTTGCCCATGAAGAGGTGAGAATCATAATCGCGAAGGATACCATAGTCGAGGACGTTGCCATAGTCGGAAAGTACTTCTTGAATACCATTTGATAACGTGTCCCTTGTGGTAAAGGGTAGATCACTAAGCTGAAGGTGTACAAGGCGAGCATCAGGAGAAGAGGTATCGAAGGTAAAATACATTGGTTGTCAGGGAAGCTGATACCCATGAACTTGATTTTGCTATAGTCTTTTGTCGGCGATAAAGAGTTCGACAATGCGACGTGCGTGATCAGAGTGGAGGCGTACTCCACAGTTGTTAGGAAACTTGCTGTTGATATGACGAAGTATTTCAGCACGGTGTTGGGTCGAGAGGTGAAATCAAAAAACAAGCTGGGACAAGCTGGTGAGCCGCCTACTTTCCACACGTTGGAGTGTGTAGCCGATTTACGACCTGTAGGTGTCTTCAAAGAATCACGAATGAGCGAAGGACGACGTGTAGCTTTAGCATACGAGAGACGTTGTGGACGATTTTGTGTGCCTGTTTCCTTATCAGGCAGTTTGGTTAAATTCTGGGAAGACATGTTGTTCATTGCCAAGTAGCTAGACCTTGGAGAGCTAAAGATGCAGAAGGACCTCTTTGGGTAACTCAGCTAAAAAGTCAGGACTTCAGGGACAATGCATGACAGGTACGCAACCCTCACTTTTATGTCATACATTGGCAGCTAATAGCCACTTTTGTGCATTCTATTGTGGACGATGCTCCTGCTCTAGACATTCATTTCCGTGATTAAAGTAGGTTGATCCGAGCTGATTTGGTTGAGTTACGCTCACACAAGATTACATCGGTTGAGCCCATCGAGCGTGCTTCATGTCCGAAATTGATGTAATCTCTCTTTGACCGCAGCTCAGTCAAATCAGCTCGGATCAACTACTTTAATCATGGAAATGTATGTCTAAGAGCAGGAGCATTCCCAGCATCACAGTGGATCTCGGAACAATGATGATTGGATAAAAGTGGCCGTTAGCTAGCAATACATGCCTGTTCCTAGATGATCTATAAAGTAATTATACATTGACCCTTTCATTCATGCAAACGTAGCTGTGTTACACAACACGACCCTCTGCATCTTTTGCTCTGCCAGGGTCCAGCTACTTGACAATGAACAAAGACCACTCTTCTTATAGCATCACACTTACAAACATAAAGGTGCCTGTATCTCCAAACTTCACAATCAAACGTGGGGTTTTTATTACAGCAATGGGCTCGGCTTGGCCAACAGCACCTTGTGTGAAAGTTTCGCGTTCAATGTCGCGAACAGCCCAAAAAATATTTTTTTGGTCGTCGTCGAAAGAGGTTGAGCCCCAGATCCAGTTTGGCTGGTAGCGACATTGCGAAATCTGGGATCGCCCACGATGAACTTCATACTTTGACACAAGATTCCTTTGACCCCGACAAGCACGTTGATCTACTAAAGAGCCCACGTTTGATTGTAAAGTTTGGAGATACAGGCACCTTTATGTTTGTAAGCGTGATGCTATATGAGAAGTGGTCTTTGTTTAATGTAAAGTATATGACTATAGTAGAGCAAAAGATGCAGAGGGCGTGTTTGAGTAACTTGAGTCATTCAGCACAGGCGATGCATGATTCTTGTACACTATCTACGGAATAGTTCAAAATGCCAGCTAATAACCTTAGTCCTCCCATTCTCCATTGTTGTCCAATCCAATGCATACGAACGATTGTCCTGCTCCAGCCTAGCATGCCCATCATTCAACTTTCTTGATCCGATGAGATTTGACTGAAAAACGCTCAAACACAGAAACATCATCCAATATCAGAAGAATCAAATTGGTAAGTTATTTGTAAACCTGCCGGCTAATAGCCCATTCCTCCCATTCATCTTTGTTGCCCAAACCAATACATACGATCGATTGCCCTGCTCCAGCCCATCATTTCCATCATTAAACTTTCTTGATCCGAGAGGATTTGGTTGAGTTACGCTCAAACACAAAACATCATCCAATTTCACAAAAATCATTTTGCAAAGTTATTTGTAAACTGCCAGCTAATAGCCCATTCTTCCCATTCACCTTTGTTGTCCAATCCAATGCATACGAACGATTGTCTTGCTCCAGCCCATCATTCCCATCATTTAACTTTCTTGATTCGAGGTAACCTGGTAGTAAAGGCAATGGCTGTTGTTGGATCATCATTATCATGTAAAGTGTAAAATGGCACTCATCCTTTTGCTATACGTCAGGATCATTTCTTTTATTTGCGTGTACCTGTTGTCTATCGTTAGGGTGATGCTGATGATGGGTGGATGGTGTATGTGGGGTCATTGAGTGGCCTCAGTGTAATAGCAGTAGGGGATTTAAACTTGGAGGCCGGTAGCTCCACGACTTAGACAACGCTTCTCTTCTCTTTCTCACTCCTCTGCTTTTATTCCATTCACGACATCTCGATCAAGGTAATGTATTATCAAAGAGTGCTCTTGTTGGCTGTGAGATGTTAATGTAGTCCTGAACATGCATTGTCAGGGAGTGAGTGTGTGTCCAAGTGCTGAGGAATGAGCGTGGTTGGTGGTTGGTGGTTGCCATGGCGATATTGTTGCTTCCTTTTGCTCGTTGCTATTCCCGCTCTACGCTTGGTGTCAACAGGTACATTCAGAGTCCATTGTTGCAGCCGAATTGGTTCCATTGACGCGTCAGCTTGTATAGAGAGCAAGTTTGGTTTCAAGACGTTGGCTGGTTTGGCGTTTTGTTTCGGCTCAACTATACTACACCATGGTTTTCGGTTTCCAGTAACCAACAACAACGGGTCTTTGTGTATATGGAAAAGGCAAGTACAATGAAACAAACAATGTAAAAGGCATTTATTGTATGTAGTGCTAATAATGGGTCGCATAGGGTTCTTTGGTCAGGCAATGCAACTTGAAGCATCATCATCATCTCTTTGGGATCGACTCCCAGCCTGTATCAAGTGGTCGATGACAATGGGTTTTTGGAAGAGCATGGTCACCGTGTTGAGGTAAAAGGGGATTTGCAACAGCTTGACATCAATGCAAACCAACACGCTCTTCTCGTGATAGGCTCGTTCTTTCCCTTGAGGATTTCTTTTCATGAGGTGGGAAATGATTGGAAGGATTGGGGATCATTCTTTCTTTGGAGAGGATGAATGAGGACAACTATGAGCCTGGACTCTATGTAAGTGATGTCCTTCCTTGCCATAGATCGAACTGGCCTTGCGTGATTCGTGCAGTGCTTTCTCAAGAACAAGGGATCGCCCGACGTTGCTCGTATGGTGGGTGATTTGGTTTGTGAATTCCTTCTGATTTGCCTTTCCTCCTTAGAGAGGATCGCCTAACGGTATACCAAATCGTCATCATTCCCGGTACCAGATGGTCTAACTTGCCTGCTTTCATTCATAGGGACGACGATTGCGATGATTAAGACTATGACGATGGTTGCGATGATAACGACGACGAGATCCACAACAATGCCGATGATAACGACCGCGAGATCCACGACAATGACGACAACGACAACGGCACAAACAAGCATGGGTTTACCGTTCCTTTGCCAAGATGAAGTTGCTTGATGATATTCATATCTCGTAGACATCGTCTAGAAGGAAGCCTTTTCTACTCGCGTGTGTTGGATATTGGGTGACGACGAGAGCGACGACTGTTGCCGAGTACGAGTGCGAGTTTACGGATGACGACGTACGACAAAGACGACGATGTTGGTCAAAGTACTATAGCTAGATGAAATAAAGCTTTGTTTATTTATTACACGCTTATTGGACTTTGCTAGCTTGTGGGTTACATACTATTGCTTCGAAGATGGAATAATAAAGATGGTTCGGTTATCGGTCATGCAAGAAGTTGGCTTTTGTGATACATATAAGCAAAACGTTGTCGCCATGTTCCATCATATCACCCTTAAAATGGTGACACCTTCAAAGTCCAAGTTGGTATGAGCATCATAGTGAATTACCTTATCTTGTGAGCGATCCATGGTCTATGATGATCTTTAGCGTCTCATTGTTACCCTATTTTCATTGTCATTATAGCCATTGTGATATTTGGACATCCCCTCTTTACACCGCGCTTGATATTAATGCCGTTCCAATTGGTCTTATTGTGGTTCATCAGCTGGTGCCTTTTTTATTGGTATGATCAAAGGGTGCACAAAGGTGTCCATCACGATACAAATTCATCCTTCTAATATCTTTTACCCAGAGCCTCTTGTTGCACGTTTTTCCAATGCTTGAATGTATTGTGAGATTCGTTCGTCTGCTGTGCTGTCATTGAGCAAACATGCAAGGCATGCAGCCCAGAAAAGATGACCATCCTTTTGCTTCCGTGCCAAAAGATTGATAGCTTGAACGGTCGATCCTGGTACTTGGCCTTTGATAAAACTAGTAGATATGGGAAAAAGAGATCAGCTTGGATACCACAAACCGCTTATGACACGTACCACAAGGCTGCAAATTCCTCTTCGGTGGTGCTATTCTTGAGCATATCTCCCCATTCAGCATATAAAGTGGGTATCAATGGGTCGATTGGTGGCAACCTGATTTTGGCAATGGCAATAGCTTCCCTGAGAGAAAAAGACCTGATTTTAATGCGACAGAGTATCACATGCTATCCTCTTTGCCGATTTCGTACCTGTACATTTTGGCTTTGCGATATACATTGATAGCATCATAGACCTTGGAACAAGCAAGATAGCAAGTAGCAGCAAGTACGGTTTGGCCAGCACGAGCAAGTTGAGTAGCGGTATTTTCCATCATGGCCAGCCATGCTTCTTTTCCAGCTATATACAAAATCTTAATGTAAGTACATGCCATACCCATATCGATTGGACCTCGTACACTGTACCTGATGGGCTCAACGCAAGTGCAATCCAATCAATCATGTTGGAGGGTGATTGTGATTCTTGCGTGTTGCTTCGAATAATATCCAGGGCAAGCTTCAAGTCGAAATTTTCTGACCCGGGCAAGGGCCAACTTCTTTCTTTGACTTGTGCCATTTGCGACTCTAGGCATTGATTGAATCTCATGAGTCAATTGACGTATATGATAATTTTCCTTCTTTCCTTTACCTTCGAGATCCAAAAGATGTCGCATGTCATTTTTATCACCGAAAAATAGGTCCAGTACTTCACTATCGCCTTCATACGGTGATCCAACATATGCATCATATAACGCGGGATTGATGTGAGCGGGTATTTTGCTTTTGACGTGCTCAATTGCTGATAATGGATCACCACCGTAAATGCTAGCTGCCAACAACAGACTCCGCCGAAGCATGACATCTTGTGTTAGGACTTGTTGAGAGCGTCTTGAAGCAATCATCAAAGCATTGGGTACTCGGCGTTTCTTCTTGGCATGTTGTACGACTTCTTGGTTCGCCTCCATTGTTGCTGTCGTTGATGTTGATGCTACCTCGGTTGCTGCCTCGGACTTATTCCCCATGCTTGGACTCTTTGTTATCATTGAAAGCTCCTTCTCCCTAGCACTTGTCCGATCATGTTTGCCTAATGATATGCATCAGCCTTGTCCATTCGTGGTCATCCATTCCCACTTTACCTTTAGGATACAAATAATCGGTCCACTTCCAAAGATAAATAAATCGATCCTCCGCACCCGATATCAATACGTCGGTATCTTCATATCCCCAGCAAACGGTAAGCACACGCCCTCGATGCTGCTTAAAATGTGCTTCGGGTATCACATGTACGCTATCATTTTCAGCTTTCAGCCCATATACCTATAGAAGGGTGTCATAAGTGAATGGGATCAATGATGCACAAGTAATTACATACACCAACAGAATCATCTTCTGATGCCGAAGCTAGATACATCTTGTCAACATGATGGCTCCATGCAAGGCAATTGATTGGCTTCTTGTGGAAATCGGACTTGTGTAACGCCGTAGAATCAGGTATAGGGATCTCTATAGCCAATACATGTCAATCACAAGTATGTATGCGTGTATCCAAGTGCTATATTTACCAGGTGAATTTTCTTGAATACTGATCTTGTGTATGGTGATGTTGCCTGATCGATAGCCAACAGCCAAATAAGTTTGATCCTTTCCTATAGAGAGAGGGGTAAGTGGGATGTTGGTGAATGAATATCTCAAGTAATCGTACCTCCCCAAGCCATGGCAGTGACGTTCACAGTAAGTGCATTACACACATAGATGATCTTTAGCGTATCAAGTCTGTACACCTCCACTACGCCATCGGTATTTCCTATAGCGAGGAATCGATGTCCAGGATCCACATCAATAATGCATCGTTTTGTATTCACTTTGGCCTATCAAAGATCATGTCAGCGGTCATTGAATTTATGAACCAAGCATCCAAGGTAGGTACCTGATTTGCTTTTGCCCATGCTGGATTGGCTTGTGCGAGAATATCTTCAAGTAACACAGGGGCAAAGTGGGGCTTCCCAGCATGAAACGCCAAAATCTTGCCATCCACACCGCATGAAATGAGAGTATCTTGCACCATGCCATGTTCACCTAGGCTGAGATCTCCTGCCCAAGCGATGGAGACAGTGCCGGCATCATGGTATCCTTTGAAACGCATGTTCTTGGTCTTTGAGATATCATACACGCCGATGCGTCCATATTCGTTGCTGTATGCGATCTTGCTATCTTGTTCTGGATGCCATTTGACCTATTGGTTCATCATAAGCATTCTATTTAAACACCCATCTTATGTCTCATTGCTTCTTACATGACGAATTTGTCCTTGCATTTCCTTCCACATCAATGAAGCTTGGTAGAAATTGTCCTTGCCACTGGTCATAGTAGATAAAAATTGCCATACTTTGATGTTGGCATCACCCATTCCCACAGCGGCTTGTCCTGGATTCCATGCAGAGATATCAATTGCATATGGAAATGCTGCTTGTGTCACCATTTGCACGCGTGCAACGCTGTCATGCATGTCCCAATAGACGATCTATTATACTTGGATTAGCATATATCAATCCCATAAACAACCATGTAGCTTACCTGCTTATCCAATCCATAGCTCACCATCCTACGGCCTTGATTCACCCACATCAAGCTGAAAGCAATCCGTGAATGGACATCAGGTAATCGTCCTTTCGAGACACCAGAGCCATTGTTGATCTTGAAGCCAATGATGTTTCCCCTTTTGTCTCATTGTCAGTATACTCGTGCATTCCATATCAAAAGGGCACTTACATGTAAGAGGATACCCATAGCCTATCTCTTTCCAATGGCGACCATGCTAATTCAATCCATAGTGTATTGCGTTGTTGTTCAGTCCACTTGGGTGAAGGAGGTGGTATTTTGACGATAGCATGCTTGGATTCTGATGGAACGTTCCAAATGTATATCTCACGGTTACGTCGCGTGCTCGATGCCAATAATGGCCATGTTGTTGTTGTTGCTGTTGCTTGGTTCCCATCCTGATACTGCCATGCAAGGTTGTTGACGTGAGCGTGTGTCATCTGATAAACCGTTTCAGTCTTCAAATCAGCAAGGACTTTTTCAATATAAATCATCCCATTGGCGTATCTAAAAAGATAAACCACTATCAGCATGGCCACATGATGTAAATTGTATCTTCGACCTTACGCTATAGCCAGGTAATCTTGCCCTGCAAAGCACATGGGAGCAATGGTTCTGATCTCCGAGTTGACCTTTTCTGATCGCCAGCATTGATCACCTGACACCAATTGCAGCACAAGAGCACCCGATTTATCACCAGAAACCAAAGTCGTGCCACCACGGATACATTGGATCACTGTAATATCATTCTAAATAGGTAATCAACATCATTAGAATAGCCCAGTATCCGAGCCCTTCCTTCATTACCTTGTGGATCGCCTTATAAGCTACAAGCAACCTGCTATCGATCAAGTTCCATGCACGGATTCTGTTCCCTTCGGCAATGTAGCAAAACTGTTCGTAGGCGGCGATCGCGTTGATTCGTTGCATTGCTCCCAAGAACGTTTTGGCAAAGGCAAAGGTTGCAAGATCCAGGACGACAATGGCATTACGGCTGGCGTATATATAATAGTTGAGAGTGTCGACAACACAAGCGCAGTGGGACGTGTACCAGTTTGGCACAGGGGGATATGCTTGTAGCATGTTACTGCAAGAAGAACGTGAATTATCCCCGACAACTGACAAGCTTTCCCCTTTCATCATTTTTATGCCTGCGAGCTAGGGTGTTATTAAATCGAAGAATAAAGCTTTTATTATGACCATAGAATAGCGTTTAATCTACCGAAATACATTGCCTAAACCATGTTCCTTGATATATTCTCCTCCATATTCTTCGTATTCTTGACGAGTAACAGCGTATTGTTTATAGCCAGACTCTTTTGCTATCATTGCAGCTCCTTTCCATGCATCCAACAATGGATTTTCAGCACGTTTGACTTGGAAGCTTGCACCAACAGGAAGGATGGCTCGTAATGATGTAAAGATGCGATTCGAGAAACCAGGTAAACTGCTGAAGCCACCAGTAACAAAGATTGTCTGTTGAAAATGGCATGTTAAAAGTTAGCATGCGTATCTTCACCCATAATAACGTAGCGCCTTACCTTGACAGTTTGCATACGACGATCGGGATTGAAGGTTCTAACAATATCATGCATAGTCTCCACCAGGCCAGCCTGATCTAATCCAACAATGCTTGGCTGGAAAAGCACCTCGCCCACTCGTACGCGTTCAACATTGACATGGAGTTGATGCATTTGGCCGACATCGGTAGGATCGTAAGGAGGATATTGACCACGTGCAAGTAGATGCATAAGCGTGTTGGTTGGCGAGGATGTAGCTTCAAAGGAATGCTCTGGCAAGAAATCGGGATCGTATTGAAGCAGCAAGGACTCGTATTGGTTCAACATTGATAAATCCTCTTCTTCTTCATCCGATTCATCTTCACGACTCTATAGTCATTGTTAGTAACAAGTCATAAAAGAACGTGTATACCACACTATTACTTACGATTTCTCGGTAGATCATCCAATCTTCATCGTCAGCACCAAATGTATCCTCTATATGATAATTTGTGCATCAGCTTACGCATTTGGATAATCCATACGTGATCCACGTACCTTCCTGACCTCTCCTTCGACGTTTACCAGTAGGGGTATCACTTGCAAGATTAGCAATGGATCGCATACGCAGTTGGGATGCTCGGCTTCGACGATCGGCCAATTCCATATTCAAACGTCTTCTCTTTTTGATCCTGTCAACCACACCCTATCATCCCATCTGTCAGCCATGCAAAGCAAAAACATCCATATATCTCATACCTGACGCTTTTGCTTCACTTCTGCAATCCATTTCTCAGGATCCCGTAATCGTCTTTCTTCTTCCAATCTTGCTTCCTCCTCCTACATAAAAAGCTCATTAATCCATCTATCCACGAACACGTATATGTGTACATACCTCTCTCGCTTTGGCTTCCTCCTTTGCCTTTTTAGCCCGTTCTCGTGCATCATAGTTGGCTTTCATCAGCTTCTGTTTCCTCTTTTCCTTCTTCTCCGCTTCAGATAGTTCATCATCAGGAATGTCGATAAGCGTGGTAACAGGGGGTCCCTGGATGTATATATATTAGTGAACAGCCCTTCACATCTTTTTCAGTAAATTACCTTTTCTTCATTCTCTTCAATGCCCAATTCTTTATTCCTTGCTCGTTGAATAGCAGCATCCGTTTGTTTGATGGTGTCATCGAGATCAGCCTCATCCTTGAAGCCTGCTTCTTTTAATCGAGCCTATGATGCCATTCAAGGTATTAGCACATGACCCACTTTACCAAAATGCAACCAATCCTACCATCCATTCTTTTTTGTTCATGATAGCTCTCGAATTCTTGAGTTCTGTGAATGCCTCAAATTCTTGTTCTCGTCTCACCAGCTTTATCGGACATGTTAGTCTATTGAACAAGTACCTATCCCCCCCACACAATACAAACCTTTTCCAACCGAGACTTGGCAGCAGCCTCCCGTAATCGACGCGCATTCTCCTCCTTTTTAGCTGCTTGTCGAGCTAATTCTTCCTCAGTCTTTTCCTCAATCACCTAGAGTATCGTGTTAAAATGAAAAGGAATGTTTATCGTTCACGTCGTATTCCTTACCGGTGGCGTATATGGGAATTGCACGATGCGATCAAACTCTCCAAACGTATCTCGATTCTCGATCTTTTTCAAAGCGTCTTGGTAATCATCAGCGACCATGACTTGAGAGTGCACCAAATCCTGAAAACCACATCTTTTTGTGAATATCATCATGCCTCATCCGGTAATACAATGGCTGTACCTGTGCCTGTGTGTTTGTCATTTTCGTGGGGAACGTCGGATATTTGAGTTGCATAAGCTTGAGCATGTAATCGGTTGCCTGTGTGCCACCATACGAAATGCTATTCCTTCATTATCAATATCTCCCTCATCCAAACGTCCCTTCTTCTTCTTCTTTCTTACCGCTTCGTCCTTTCCAAAAGACCTTTGCCATGTAACGTAGGAATAATGTGTGTGTTGCTATGTCCTGCAGAGACAACGATATCGGCTTCATCACCATCCGTATCCCGCATACCACCATTGGCGTAAAAGCTGAATAGTGAATCGATACCAAACATAACTGATGGAACATTGTATGCTTCAAACAAGAGCTCACTCATTTCTATGCACGCAAATACACAAATGAGTTATCCATCCACGAGTGTTCCAATGCATCACTTACGTTTGCGGCTCAATTGCGGAACACAAACAGGTTCTGTCATGACGATGGGATGGTTGATACTATCGGTAGTGATGCCGAGGGTGGTGAAGATGTAATCCAACATGGTTTCCTATGACATGACATGTGAGATCCGAGTATACGATAGATGTATCTCGTATTGTCATCAGCCTTACCATACGGTCAAAGTCGCACACAACGTTGCCGTCAAAAGGTGATCGTGCGTTGGATCGGCCTGCAGGATCCGCGTAGGCATCCATACCAACAGCGAGCATATTGACATTGGCTTTACGATCCTTGTACCTTGAAACAACACTGTCAAAGATCACTAGATACACATTGCTCAGTATACAATCAAGGTTGAACGCTGCAAACACGTACATGCTGGATTCGATTGTGTGGCCCAGCCTGCACGACACTGGTACGATCCTATGTAGCATTGGTTGAGTCGAGGAATAGTATATAGCGTATGATGAGATAATAAACCGCACCATTGTCAATGACGAGTGGAGTGTTGGAGTTGAAGAAGTTGTCTTCGTAATCGGTACGGATTTGATAATAAGGCGCGTCGTATTCTTTCTCCTCGAGGTGGTAAATGGGTACTTCGGTCATTGGTGGCAAAGAGGTAAAAGAAGAGGATGGATGCTGAACAGGTCACACTTCTCTTGCTGACTTTTGTTGCATAAAGCTATCCACAACCATCCCCCCGCCAAATATCAATCCCTCTCAAAATGAAAATGTATCTTTTCTTTGGTTGCTATGGAAAATGCAGATTTTAATCACGTGGATTGTCAAAGGAAAAGTGATTACTTTTGTACTTGAGTATGATCCAAATCCAACCTATACATCCACCCTCCTTTGTTGACCGGTTAATCCGTCAGCGCTTGCTGCGTATCCATTGCTACATAAAATATTTTGTCAATCAAGGTCTTTTGACTCAAAGTCATCGATTTGATTGGAGTAATAAATCCATTTCATTATGTTTCAACCCTTTCCCGATCCCGATTTGCACAAAGACATTGCCATTGTATGCAAGCTGATGATGCTGGTATTCATTCTGAGGACTACCATTCCATTTCTTTTGAGAACATGTGTACAATCAAGAAAGAGTATGGGCACGTGGACAAAATGGACACTTCTTTTTAGCATGTCCGCCTATGGAATGAATCAAGGTTTCGGCTAGCCACACGTGCGACAAACGAATTGTCAGCTGGATATCAGGTATCGCGTGGGAGTAGGTGGATACATATGTCTATGCGCCCGGGGGGGGGAGAGACATTGAGCATGTGGTAGTTGCATATGCAGCCTACTCCAGAAAACTGACTAGCCCAAGAAACAAATATCTTGGCATCCTGTGTATATGTATGTATAGGGTCAACAAGTTAGCTCGTAGTACAAGGTGATGGTGGTGACGGGAAAAACCAACATCCGTATGATATAATGCAGTCGTACTATAAAGATGAAACACGGAGCGGTCGATCTTCGATCTTTCTTGGAGAAGAAGCCGGCTGTGAGACCACAACAGGTTTCTAGAAATTACATGTCTTTTTTTGTGTGTGGCAATGTTGTTATCAAATTGGTAGTAGTAGCTGATAATGAAGGCTGTGCTATTGTTCATCTACCCTCTGTATACCACTTTCAACATCCCACCCCCAACGACAATGATTCCACCACGCTCCATATAGAAGCCAAAGCCGTGAGTATGTAAATAGAAACTTCGGCTTCTTTCTCTCTTTGTTTTGCAGATCGGAATGATAAGCGTGTGTATAATGTAGAAGGTGCGTGAGATTGGTCAACGCAGAGTAAACATGGTGCTAGTGTTGATCTACCAATATGGGGAATCGCTTTCATTCCGATCTATCCATATCAAGCATACATCCATCATAGGGAGAATTCTGAGCGCGGGTCAACATGATGTTGAAAAGGAGATGTATGTAGGTGTAATGCTTACATTGGACACATACATACATAGATCGAGCTGTCGATCGTGCATTTACATATTATTGCAATGCACGAGGTGGGTGTTGTTGTTGAATTTTTGCTTCAATGCGACAAGTGTTGAATGCCACACTATTGGTTGATTCATGCATGGGCCCCACACCCTCTATACCCCGAGCCAATTTTTGGTCTACAAGAGAAATCTAGAGAAAGAGCCAACCCACTCAAAATAGACAATGGACACGCCCTGCTCTTTACTACTTGTTCTTCAATCAAAGCGTCCCAACAAGGTTATCTCCATTTTCTCGTACCACCCAACTCCTCTTTTTCTTAAGCGATCAATGATTGTGTCACGGTGAAACAAAATGTCTAATGATCAGGTACAGCCTTTCTTTACACACACACACACACATACATAGAATAGAGATGGTGATGGGATGACGCCCACTGCATATTGACTCTTGATGATGATAGGTTCAGCCACGCGGTCTATGGCTAAAAAACCGCATTTTATTTCTCTCCCCCCCAAAGAACGTGACAAGATCTTTCCACAACCACAACCACCAACAATAACCCCCCCCTTTGTCTTTTTCCTTTTTCCCCTTGCTCCATCGGCATGCTTAATTTTAATGCTAATTTGGGTAACCGGTAGACATGTGTGTATGCATCTATGTTGACCCTATGGCGGAGATGATGATGTGGGGTCCCACCACCACCACCACCACCACCACGACCGTCCTACTATCTTGTACCCACGACGGGCAATAAGAAGCATCTACCTGCCTGCAGCCACGTGAGAATATCATTGCATAGAACAACCATACATGTGATTCACATTATTACACCATGATGACTACTACTATTATACCAACCATCAGTCTTGTTTGACTGGCAAGTGTCAATGTGACAAAAAGTCATGCAAAATGATGTACCTGGATGATGATGATGATGATGATGGGCAATATCATAAACCGGTTTATGGAGGAGCTGGAGATGATGATGATGATGGGTATGTAACAACTAAACTTTCTCATTTTGACTTTATGCTCAGCAACATGTACACGATCAAGATGATCTCCTCCTCATCAACGAACAAGTGGCCCATTTCCATGTTTAGTTTACAATGATCACAATTGTCGACGATCTTTAATTGTATACATCATAGATAAAAGCCATCCATACAAATACGAATAATAAAGAAAAGCAAAAAGAAAAAGATAAGGTATATGGTGAAGATGCGGATGATATAATCTTGAAAGGAAAAAGACGTTTGCAGGAGATAAATACATACATAGTATAATAACAACAATCGCACACAACATGAGAGTCGGTGCGTTTCTAATTGTGGAGGGGGGTTATTGGGGGAGGCTGAGGAGATAGAGATAGAGAGATATCAAAGCGGGGTAATGATGATCATAAACATACTAAGTGTAGTAGTACGAGGGTAAAGAGCGAAAAGAATTGAAAAAAGAGGGCTGGATTGTAACCATTAATAATGCATTAGCACGTCTGCAGGTCGCATGGTAGTGTCTGGAGCTGCTGTGGGTGCGTAAAATGCTGCAGGCTCAAAGGCTGTGGATGTAGTGTACATGTCGCTTGCAACAAGGGTTGTGGCATTGGCTGTAGTTGTGGTGTTGTTGTGGTGATGGTTGCTATGGTGCTGATGATGGTGATGAGGCAACGTGGTGGTTGTGGTAGCATTTTGTGGATGCATTGTTGTGTGTTGTTGATATGGTACATATTCCAGCTGTGTCATATCAAACCACTTGCATGTCGATTCCCATTCAAATTTATCGGATTGATGCATTGCCATGGACGACGTCGATGATGAAGCGGATGGTGATGAATAGCAGGAGGAATTGGATGACGATGATGATGACGAGGATGTTGACGTGGAGGGTGCAGCTCCCCAGTAATCGATTTTGGGTGGTTGCTGATATTGTTGTTGTTGTTGACGTTGTTGACGATTGGCAAGGTTGGTATCAATCTTGGGTCGTTGATGGTGTTGGCGGCGTTCATGCGTCTTTTTGTGTTGTGCAAGATTGTCGGATCGGGAGAAGCGCTTACCACAAAGGTGACACAGGTATGGCCGTTCCATCGTATGAGTACGCAAATGGCGTTTGAGATGTTCAAGCCGCTTAAACAACTTGCCACACGAGCTAAGAGGACACGTGTAAAAACGTGATGATTGATCATCTGCACCAGCTGCCTTATCGGAGTCGTTATCAAAACTGCAACTTCCAGAGTTGTTATTGTTGGACGAGGAAACGGTGCGGCGTCTTCGTTGTTTGTATGTAGGCGAGCCATCAAAGAGATCAAAATGACCAAACACACTTGACGCCTTTCGAATAGCAGGGTTCTCATGACGCTGAATCAAAGGTGCTGAATAGGAACATGAGATAGGACGAGGTGAAGGCGATGATGTGGATGGTGAACAACCTGAAGCAGCAGCAGCAGCCTTGCTAAGACATGCATCCAATTCGAGTTCGCTCAAGAGATTTTTACGGAACTCATCAAACATGGCTTGTGTTGTGTCGAGTGAAATAGATACAGCAGGATTGGCAACGGCCACTGATGTGGGGTCCACACCAAGCTTCTCACGCTTTAAATCGCGTTCGAGAGCGTCAAGGAAAAGGCGATCATGCGGCACCGAATACCAGTTGAACACCTTTTGCTTCTTTTGTGTGCGGATACAACTATGCTTGTATAGTAAATCAAGGAAGCTGGATTTGGGTTCTTCGAGTGTTGCATCCGTTCCAGGCTTAAGATTGCGTAGATCGCTAAAGACACCTTCTTCAAACTTTTTGAGATTTTGCACAGGGCGACCAAATGCATGGAAACGGAAGACCAAGCTGCGTACAATATCAGTGCCCGAAATGAAAAAGCCATGACCCCAGTGGACACATGAAATGAATTCTCCCGTAGCCAAGGAATAGCGCTTGATAGGTGTGTCGGATGGGATGCCTTCCCAATCATTGGGTGCCGTGGCCAAGAAGAATTTGAGTTTGTTGATCATCTCCAATCGTTGATTAACATCTTGTTCGCTAGGCATGGTCAATGGTGTACCATGATCTACAATGTTCGTTGCCACTATGTCGGTAGTAGCCATCTCTGTGCGCAAGACAAGAAAGGAAAAAAGTGAGTGAGGGAGAGAAAAGAGTGAGTGAGAGAAAATTCAGATGAGCTTGAGCTTGATGCTTTTATGTATTTTATATACAAGAGTGCTTCGATGCAACCAATAAATTACATCTCATCAGGAGATAGGATACGCACGTTTTTGTCGATCACAAAGTAAAGCAATAGGCAAATAGCAGTATAGAGTGGCGGGCTCTAAGCTGCTTTTTGGGGGGGATTACCCTATATATATGCCGCCGTGCATTGGTGGCCTCCAGGATCATGGGTCACTGTTTACAGGCGCTCTCAAACACTTTTTCAATGTACAACCTGATCCTTAGACTTCAAAGTGTATCAGATACACGCCGATGACGTCAACCTACTCGAGCACAACTTACCACAGAAACCTATTGTTCTCTTTGGAAAAAGTGTTATTGTATACGCCGCTGCTTGTGTGATGTGGTGATGGTTGTGGGGGAGGAGGACAAGGAGGTGGGGGAGCAAGAAGAAGCCCAATGGGGATTATCTTTGGAAACCCTGAGCCGTCTCAGCTGTGCAGCAGTTGTAGATGAAATGATTTGTTTACGAATGTGAGCGACAATCACCACCACCCATTTTGCCCCACAATAGAGCTTACGCATAAGACACGCGGCTATCAACCATTTACACACACACACAACCCTACCATTGCTTCTGCCCATGTGCGTTTGATGTGCTTTTGCGCCTAAAACAGAAATACACATATGCATGTGGTGCCGTAAAATGATGAAAAATGCAAAGAACGTGGCAAGAAGGCTCTAGCGCCATTGTATTAGCTAATAGCGGATCAACGGATCAACAATGCAATATGCCTATTCAATTTCAAATACCCACAAGGTGTACAAATCATGCTCACTTTTGGTCTTTTTTAAATTGGATGATATACAATATGATACTGGGAATGGGTTTATTATCGGAGAAAGTCAAAAGGAGGGTGATGATAATGATGATGTTGAAGAAGAAGAAGGACGTGCACGCACTATATTTACGAAGCGATCGGCGAGGCCAAGGGTATCCATAAGTAAATACGCCTGTCGAATGGTATCCGCAGAGGTGTCGGGTGTAATAAGAAGGCGGATCATATCAACAAATCCATGTGAGGCTGCATAGAGTAAAGGAGGGTTTGAGCCATCTGGGAGGCAAGCTTTGGCTTTGGCGGCACACAAACAACGCACCATGTCGATTTTGCGTTGTTGTACGGCACGATGTAATGCTGTATCCGAAGGGTCTTGTGTGCTCAATGGTGTGTTCACATCGAGGCCAGCCTCGATAAGCACTTTTAGGCACTCGATGCGATTCCAGTAAACAGCTGTACCGATCCACCCATGATTGTTGTTGTTGTTGTTGTTGGATTCTTTTTGATCATGATGATGACAACGAGATGATGGAAGAATGTGCTTGAGTAACATTTTCAGGATCGATGCACTACCACCAACAAGGCATTCCTCAACCACGGTGCGATTTGCGATTGTGCGTTTGTCCATTAAATCATCGTGATCAGCAAAAGAGAGCAAAAGGGATACACAATCACTTCTTCTGTATAAGGCAGCGAGATGAATAGGTAGGCGACCATTCTTGTCCTGAATATCGACACGAGATCCGTTTTCGAGCAATAGTTGAAGACAGCTGGTATTGTTGCCGAGAATAGCACGATGAATTGCTGTATTGCCGTGAGCGTCCACCTTGTTGACATCAACTTCGGGATGTTGAAGCAATTGGTCAACCCCATTTAGGAAACCGACTGTGGCAGCTACATGCAAAGGGGTCGACTGATCTTGTCCATGGGCAGCATTTGGATCTAAACCGCCCTTGAGAAGTAGTATCCGTAATGCCGCTTCTGATTTACTAAAGCATGCCCAGCATAGTTGTCCTAGGTTATTGTTGTTGCTGTTGGTGTTGTTGATGGCCGTGCTTGTGGCAATCTTGAGTTGTTTGTGTGATGCTGCTGTTGGTTGATGTTCTACAGACCGTTTCCGCTTTCGGTTTTCGGGGGGCGGTGATGGTAATGACATTATGCACAAATACAAGCAGTGGGGTGTTTTGATAGAAGAAAGGAAAGAAGCCACGAAGAAATAAGCGTTGCTTATATAAATGAAAGAAAAAAGATGTTTAATAAATCTTGGCGATAAAGTTGATGGTAAGGAGAAGGAAGGGAAGAAGGAAAGTGGTAGGTGGTGTGTGCGTGTAAGCGTTTATGGGAAGAGTCAACGGAGTTCGGGCCTTCAAAAAGGACCAAAGTGATCGACGGAAGATAGACCATGGCCACATTTTGATGTCTTGGCAACGCGAAAAGTCTTGGCAAGTTTGCAAGCTGCAGGTCACTACACCACACCAACTCTCATCACCTACGCCAAGATCCAAACCAGTCATCGAGCATATCCCTTCTTTCACTTATCCCCTGTTTCCCTTAGCTGCATGTTGTGCAGTGCGTGCGTGTGAGTGTGATGTGTCAATTGCGTGCGTTTGTAGATTCCCAAGCATGCACACATGGCTCGATATTAACACCACACCATACACCAAAGATGTGTATTTATGAATGAATCCAATAGCAACAAGGTTTGTGTGTGCAGCTCCATGATGCATGATACTTGCAGAGATGGATAATAGAATTATACAAGACGACGTCAGCTCTTCTTCTTGATCATGTTGTTCTTCTTTATCTCTTGGCAACCAGAGTGATGGATGAGGGTTGCCAAGTGGATCTGGGCAAGTGGCGTATGCAAGTATTGGCGGGAGGAGTATACTACTATCATCAAAATGCACGAAAGAGAGAAGTATATTCGGCCAAGGAAACCAAAGTGTCGTTTTAGGTAACCGCCACTGTCGGACTATGGTACCTGAATGGGATGGTAAAAGGGCGATCCGTCGTCTCGGAATGTTAGCCCGTGACATTGGCCAAGAGAACCCACCAAGTATGATCTCTCCTCCGCCGCTCTATGTACTCACTAGTAGCAAAAAAAGTAGTCATTTCCGCAAGGGAGCCTTGGCATTGTGGTCTAAGATGACATATGTCAAGCCTAAAAGTCTCCTTGGCGTAAGTATCCATGAGCTTGTATGGTGTTTTGCAGCGAGATCTGCAGGGCTTGCATTGATGATCCATATGCGTTGCTATGGTAAAAAAGAGAGAAATGTGATATCACGTGGTGAACAACACCATGGCAACCCATCATGTCATTAAACACCTTGGATGGTGGGTGTCATTATTGTGGACGGCGTGTATACTCAGAGAGAGAGAATGAAAAGGATTTTATTGTCATACTCCTTTAACTTTGCTATTCTTTGTTTCAACGACCTTGCACTACTGCCATGGTCACCATGGAGGAGGATCACTACACCACTTTTAGCCCTCCACTATGGAGGCAGCGACGCACGTTTATCTTGGACATTCTACGCCAACACAATGTGTCATCGGTAAGGGATCAGCTTGCCAACATGCCCCATGACGACTAACCTTTGTCTAGGTGCTTGATTATGGCTGTGGCGAAGGGTCAGTCCTATCCTTCTTGATTCCACCTACGCTCAACATTACGCGACTCGCTGGTTTGGATATATGCATGGATTCTCTTAAGGAAGCAGTGGAAAGGTGTCAACCATGGCCAGCTGACTATAGCCAACTACGCGAATACCCATTGACTATTGATGTATATCAAGGTAGGGTCCATAAACCAATGGATTCGATTGTTCTATTGCTTATAGTATTGCCATAGGGTCTGTTGATGAATACGACAAACGACTTGCTGGTTTTGATGCTATCATTTGTTCCGAAGTCATTGAGCACCTTTATGCACCCGTTCTTGATCGCATCCTCAACACGGCGCTTGGCCAGTACCATCCAAGGATTTTTATCGTCACCACCCCCAACGCTGAATACAATGTCCATTTTGAGCAACTGAACTATGGTCAACCCAATGCTGTATTTCGTCATGATGATC
This sequence comes from Lichtheimia ornata, assembly GCF_029851405.1. Taxonomy (NCBI): domain Eukaryota; kingdom Fungi; phylum Mucoromycota; class Mucoromycetes; order Mucorales; family Lichtheimiaceae; genus Lichtheimia; species Lichtheimia ornata. The sequence continues at coordinate 76,207 of NW_026695324.1, forward strand.
ACAAGTTTGAATGGACACGTCAAGAGTTTCAAACATGGTAAATATCATTTGTCGTGGATGGATGATGGAAATGGCATGTGAATTGATGTACGCAATATCAGGTGCAAAAAGGGAGCTCAGCAACACAACTATGACGTATCGTTTCATGGCATAGGCTTGGTGGATGGTAAAAAGGATGATGTATCTCTTGGCCACTGCACGCAAGCATGCGTTTTTGTACGACGTGATTCTTCGGTTGCCATGGATCCAATCAACAACAATGTACCGCATCGGCATGTGAAACGCATTGATTTTCCTTATTACAATGAACCTCCACTTTCCAATCATGAAGCACTTGAAGTGATCGAAGGGTATATTGCTACCTTGTGTCAAGTGGATGTGGATATCCCATCACTACCACAACAACAACATCCACCCGCTGTACTTGAATGGTGTCTTGACTGGTCAGATATCTCTCAACCCTCCTCATCATCAAACGACGACGACATACCCACCAGCAACAAAGATAATCCTCCTCAACAGCAACCTACACCTCCATATGATCAACAATATACTCGTACCCCGCAGCGATTCCCTATTGAGATTCTTTGGGATATCCTCCACATCCGTCAAATATGCAAATCCATGGCTCGCTTAAAGGAATTATTGACCGAATGCTCATCAGCTTATCAAATTGACAAGGAGGATCTCATTGTTTGCAAGTCTTTCCCAGTAATCCGAGATGACAATGTATATAGTACCACGAGTGAGGATGATAATGATTTGTAAATTGTTTATTCATAACTCCATGAATCCCTCTTCCTTTGTAAATAAATTTGCATCCATGCATCCATAGCAATGACTCTTACATATACAACGACTGAACAACATCCTTATAACAACCCACGTGATCCATAACCTATCAATATGCATAATACCACCACTGCTAACGCACGAATGGCTCGTCGAAAATCTTTTTGTTGGCGTGTGTATAATAATTGTAACCGCATGTTGATCATTTCTTGTTGATGAGCCAGCATTGTTTGACTCAATTCACTCAACTTGTTATGCAATACTGGTATCTCCTCGTCATGATGTGCTCTTGGTATCTCTGTCGTCGTTGGTAATGGGAAGTCCTCGTCATTTTCTGATATAGACATCTCTTCTTCATTGTGTTCAGATAGCTCTTCTTCATTGTTTTCAAACTCACTCGCATTCTCTGGACTGACGCCATTCGCAAGGTAAACGCATTTGAGTTGATGTTCATGGAGGCCTTCACGTGAAGCGGCTACCCACTAAATAAAAAGATATCATCATCATCATCATCAGTGACATGTCATTCTCCATCATCATCCCTTGATAATCCATACCATTTCTCGAAATGGGATATCCAATTGATCCTCGCTGACCTTGGCGGATCTCACTAGAAATGCATCGGTGCAGTGATCAAGCGGTTCTTCGTCATAAGGAACCATCGTCACTAACCCAACCCAACCGTAAGCATGCAATACACCATGGATACCGTCGTGTATGGCAACTCACCTTTTACACGCACTTCTGATTGTTTGTCAACTAGACCAAAAGGAGGACGCACGTTATAACGAGTGTTGGCATTAGTCAAGATCTTGAACGCTACTGGATGCCGATCGTCTGGGTTCTTGATCACGAAATGCTGCTGTACATCAGGTCGCGTCAAAGGTCCTAGATAGAGATACCCACATTAGAATGACAGTTGAAGAAGGGTAGTGTAACACTTACGCTCGAAGCAAATGTAGTTTTTGGGTTTTACCAACAAGGCCATGATAAACACGAAAGAGAGTGTTTGATCAATTGACTACGCAGATGAAATCGGATAAACGTTCCTCATTGCATGGAAGTGACCCCAAAAATGGGTCCCCACTCCATTGACCATTGACCATATCTTGTATCCCTCATGGCTCTCTCAAACTAGCAGTAAACGATCCAACATATATAAAAGTTATATCACATTCATGATAAAGCCATTTTTTTTGGTATCAAAGATGCATGCAAAACCTAATCTCAGCATCCAACATGAGCGTAAAAAGAGTTGTTGGTTTGCATGTTGTTTTATTCATTCCTATCTTATATACAATAATGACAAAGCTAGCATGATGGGTAGGTATGTACTATGTATGTATTGGCACAACCTCTTGTTGAAGAAGCCCAAATCGCGGAGTTGTCTCGACGTCATGAAAGTTGCCCGGAGCAGAAGGGGGGTTTCTTTTTTGTTTTCCAAGTTCACTTAGTAATTATGTCGGGTAAGGTGCCCAGTGAAGATCTGCTTTCTCACAAGGTAAGAGGCCATCGCCATGGGTGAGAGTGTACGTCATTAGCTTACATGCGCGTCAATCTGTAGTGGGACCAAGTAATCTCCAATATCGTCGTCAAGACTGGACTGGGTTTAAGCGCTGGCATCGTCGCTTCAGCTTTGTTGTTCAAGAGTATGTATATCGCTTGTCAATACGCGTTCAAAGTAGGATAGCTGATGGATTATTTAGAGCGAACATGGCCTATTGCTATCACCACCGGTTGGGGTTTTGGTGTGGCCTATGCTGACGCCCAGGTAATTATGATACAACGGAGAGATGAGTAAATGGCTACTGTTCTTACACATAGTATCCTTTATTCAGCGTGTATTCCATCCTCATCATGTTCCAGGCGTGCAATTTGAAAAGAAGAAGCCCGTTGTTTAGAAGAATTTTACCAGTAAAGATTCGTTGTCTGTTGTCATCATCGTATAATGGTCTCTGCGCGGAATACTATCAATCGATCGAGTAATGGAGTGAATGGTGGTCTTTGTGTGTATTATCAATCAAGCGAAGGATTATACAATGGGAAATGGAGATTGTATATGATTTTATAAGCAATCCATGCAAATTCCTTAAAGTTGTTCCAAGGGAGATAGGCAAGGCTTTTTCTTTGCTAGAGAATCCAATGATGACATATGTATAAATCAAGAACAGCCGTTGTTCAAGATGAATGTTGCACTGAAAGATGCCTAAAGTACAAACATGGCGAGAGTTCAAAGAAGTCCTTCGATTGCATATGAGAAGGAAGGATGGTGATGGGTAGCCAATAAGATTCGACAAGTTGTTCTTTTCACACACCCACACACACTGATTCCTCCAGCCCCTGTTTCTCATCAATCCACACGCTTGAATGAATCACTTTATCCACTGACCTTTTCTCTTGTCCTTTACCACCCACCCAAACATGCACCTCTCCTCAGGCAATATGAAGCAGCACCCACAACAATTCGCTGCAATGTACAACATGCAACTCCAGCAACAACAACAACTACAACAACAACGCTTCTCCCAACCCACCATGTACCCAGGCGCATTGCCACCCAATCAAGCGCCATGGCCTATACCAGAACAGCAACACCAGCTAATGAATGTTATGGGACGATCCCCCATGAGCAAGATGACCCAGTTAGGAGGAGGTAGTGGAGGTAGTACGCCTACGGTCCCAGCAGCAGCAACTACCACTACAGCTCAGTTGGCAACACGAGCGCCTGTTGTGCCTGCCGTGAACAATTCAATGGTACCTCAAATTGAACCGATAGCTGCTGACACCGAGACACGCAAAAAGAACCTATTCATCTTCCAACATCGTGATCAACTCTATCAAGAAGCACTCAACATTCAACATAAGCGTCATATTGCATTGGCCCAGGAAAAGAAGCGTGAGATTGATTGGATCCAACGTCAAAGACAAACAAGAATGCGTGCTGGTCCCATTCCTGTATTCGGTCCTGGATATACCGGTGGTGGCAATCAACCCTCAGGATTGGAAACACGCGTGGTTTATCCAAATCAACGTAAACGATTGAGGAGATCACGTGAACTTCGATTGTAAGTAAAAAGACCACTCCCCAAAAGTGTGAAACAAAAAAGTCTGATCCCCGAATCCTAGTCGGCATGATCAACTCGTCGAACAAGGTGAAAAAGATGATACTTTGGTGCCCATTCGTCTTGAGCTCGAAGTGGATGGATACAAGCTACGTGACACTTTCACTTGGAATATGCATGGTAAGTGATAGATTGAAGATCTAAATTTCATCATTGTTCATCATCATCATCCTTGTTATATCGTAGAGACCCTTATTACACCTGAACAATTTGCCGAGATCATGTGTGAGGATTTGCAGCTACCTCCATCGACATTTGTACCTCTTATTTCACGTGGCATCCATGATCAATTGGAAGACTATTATCTCAATGCTGGCAGTGCAGTAATGGATGGAGATGGTTCCGATGCTGAAAAGGAGACTGCGGAGTTTATGGCACAATGCAGTGATGAGCCATCCAATATTGTTGTCAAGGTCGATGAGAACGAAAAGGATTTGGAGTGCAAAAAGAGGAAGCATACAGAATTACGAATGCTGATAAAGGTAATCATTGGATTTTCTTTATAAACGATGTGCTAACTTTCTCTTTTTTCTTTTAGCTTGATATCACTGTTGGGAAACGTGCGCTGCTGGATCAATTTGAATGGGATATTGCATGTCAACGAAATGATGCTGAGGAGTTTGCCGATAAACTTACCAAAGAGCTTGGACTTGGAGGTGAATTCAGGTAAGTGATTTCGAAAGAAAAGCAATGCAAAGTGTCATTCTAACAATACAAAAACAATAGAACGGCTATTGCACATTCGATTCGTGAGCAAGCACACAGCTACATCAAATCATTACTCCTTGTTGGTTATGAATTCGATGGGACACCTATATCGGATGATGAATTACGACAAAGTTTTCTACCATCGCTTAAATCCATTATTCGTGATCTTGACTCAGTGGAACGATTTACACCTGCTATCTTGGAATTGACCGATGCTGAGCTTGATAAAATCGAAAAGGATCGTATGCGAGATGCTCGAAGGAAGCGACGCCAAGCACGTGGACGACGTGGTGTTGTGTTACCAGATCGTGAACCACAAAAGACATTCCGCACAGGGATTGCTGTTGCTCCTGAACAAGATGTATCGGATGAACAATTCTTGATAAATGCTGGCATGGTGAATGGTGTTCATACGCGTGGCAGCACACCCACAAGCAACTTGGAACCCATGCACTCACAACGCAAGAGTGCTCTCAGGGCACGAATGAATATTGCAGCCGATGCAGCAAGTAGTCATCATACAAGTGCTAGTCCACCTCCATTCCGAGGACAACAAGGTGGTGGTGGTGGTGGTGTGCAAGGTGTTATTCCTTTGAATACAGGAAGTCGATTCTCAATGATGGATCAGCGATCTATGTCTGGTAGGTTGCTTTAAACAACAATGCGTGTGTTTTTCAATTGCTAAATCATCCTCTTCTAGGTCAACGGATATGATAGGACTCTTGTTGAATCATCTCTCTTTGCAGACTTTTTCCTTTGACACCATGTTATATTCCCTCATCCTATACACACACAAACACACTCGCACATACGTATATACATCATTCATTTTCATCTCCCATGGCATTGCTTCTCTTGTAAAAGATCCACAGTATTATTCTTTCACCCCATTACGTGTATCACAGTGATCGTTTTATAAACATTTCTGTCTTTCTATATACAAATGTTGCTATGATGATGATTATGCTCTGTTGATCAATCCTTGGACCATGGCTTTGCATTCTTCCTCGCTAAGGTATTCCGAGTTGAGGATGGCATTGGCGAGCATAATGGTATCCTTGGTACTATTGGAATTAAGCCACACACGACCATTCATGCCGACTGCCAATTCAAAAGGAAAATGTTCTCCAAGCAATTGCAAGATGGGTGTGTTGGCATCCAGTAACCGTCGACAGAGACCCAGTGAGCATTTGATCATGTATCCACCCTTGAGTTCTCCAAATCCATCAGCCTTGCCCGTCGTTGGATTAATGCAATCAAGCTCGGCTTCCATATCTCGGTTGGCCATGGCAATGCGACAATAGACAAGCGTGCGTGGTACAAGATTAGGTTTGTTGCGTTTGGTGGCGCCTTCAAATGCAAGTGCTGGTAATACTGCTGTATGTGCTGTACCAATATCAACGCGATAATAGTCGGCAAGCTTGGCTGTCACCACACCCAAGACGGACTCTCCCGAAGCTGCAATATACTATAAGCTTTGTAAGTATATCATACAACGGTCACTCCTTGCGTCCATAGAATAACATACTCGCTTTTGATTGCTCTCGATCCACCATCGCATGGGAGGTGCGTGTTTGAGCATGCCGGCTTTGGTTGCTACAATGTGCTCGCCATCTTGACGCAAACCAGGACCAAGCGTGATCACTCCTTGCTGCTCATTGTTGGTTGCTTCGTGTATGACATCGCCCGGTAGAACGACCCGTGATGCGTGATCGACCTCCATAGGTAGTGTATATAGGCAATAAAGAGGTCTGTGTCAGAAATTTCAGTCGCTGATAAATGTTTTTGATCAGTGGCGGAATGAATGGTCGCTGTGCATTACTTGTGTACCTTACCTCTCTCTTTTCACTTTGGGTCAGCCACATAAAAGATACCAACGTTATACTACATTTCCAAGTTTATGTCTATGTGCGAATATAGATAATATAGATGGCTGTCATTGTGGTTCGATTACCACTGCTGCTGGTATCCCTTTTCATATCTTCGATTTGATGACAAATAAAGATACACCATCATCTCGACTTTCAATATCATTGTCACTGATAAGTGAAGGATTGCAACTATATAGATGCCATGGAAACATTGGTAAGTGGGAGCATAGCAACAATTTTGTTCCCATGGCAACGGCAAATGCATGCAAAAGGATACTTTCAAGATCACAATTTTCCATACCTTACTTACGACATAGATGAGCACTGCTCCAGCAATACATACGATACATATATAAAGGAATCCCTCAGCTTATGGTATTCGAGCCACTTGCATAATAACTTAAGCATCATCCGTATACATTTTCAAGAAGTATATTGAGATAAAACACTAAGCTAGTAGCCGCATTGTCTAACTATAAGCTCCTGGACCATCCATCTTCAAGAATAGAAAACTTGGCTACCGTGGCTCGTTCAGGGTCAAAGCTTGTATTCAATGCTGGATCAAATCACGTGCACTTGACAATTGAACCTTGCAATCATGCATTCGAGACCGAGTCACGAGCAAGTAGCACAACCTGTTCTTTTGGCCCCGTCCACCACCGACTAAACAGCAGCATTCGAATCGGCCGCTCATTGCATACACATCATGTTGACTTCTTTGCTGGCTTCGACTGCCTGTCGTCAAAAGAGTCGAGTCGTATCGTTAAAGACGCCATTGGCCTACTTGATTTCAACGTCCAAACGAACATTTGCTTCCGGTTTGTATTTCAATGACCTTCAAAAAGTCGATCGATTACCAACTGCAGAGTGTATAGGTACCAAGGACTTTACACTTCCCAAGACCCGTAATATTGGTATCATTGCACACATTGATGCAGGTAAACAAAGTACAAATAAGGAGAGGGAAAGAGATTTCATTGTTGACAGGGAACCTTTTGCAGGCAAGACCACGACAACGGAGCGTATGTTGTATTATGCTGGTGTTACCAAGCGCATTGGTGGTAAGAAAAAATGGTGCATGTCATGATGATGATCCTTTGATATCTGATAGACTGAACCTAGATATCGATGATGGTGATACTGTGATGGACTATCTCAAGGCCGAACGTGAACGTGGCATTACGATCAACAGCGCTGCCATTACATTTGGATGGAAGGGGCATCGCATCAATCTCATTGACACGCCGGGTCACGTGGACTTTACCATTGAAGTGGAGCGAGCCGTACGTGTTTTGGATGGTGCGGTGACGATTTTGGATGGTGTTGCAGGCGTGGAAGCACAAACGGAGACTGTATGGCGACAAGCGGATCGTTATGGTGTTCCACGCATTGCCTTTGTCAACAAGATGGATCGCACAGGTGCTGCTTATGGACGTACCGTGTTGGAAATCTGGAAAAAGTTGAGAGCACGTCCTTTGGTGTTACAAGTCCCCTTGATGCAAGAAGATAAGGGCCTGGTCGCTGTGGCTGATCTTGTGACGATGGAAATGGTGACATGGCAAGGGGAAGACGGCCTTGAAATGACACGTACACCTTTACAAAAAGAGGATGCCTTATGGGAAGAAGCCGTACGTGGACGCACAGCTCTTGTTGAAGCACTCGCTGAAATGGATGATGGCATGGTCGAGAGCTTTTTGGAAGAAGCCGGTGCCGATCATTTACAAGTGACATCGGATTCTCTAAAGGAAGCATTGCGACGGGTGACATTGAACAACAAAGCAGTGCCTGTGCTCTGTGGAACAGCTTTCAAGAATATTGGTGTACAGCCCGTTTTGGATGCTGTCTTGGATTATCTTCCATCGCCTATGGATCGACCTGCTGCGTTGGCAACCTATGACAGTGGCAAAAGTGCTCTAGTTCCGCTGGCGGAAAATGGCAAATTATGCGCATTGGCGTTCAAGGTGACACATGATGCACGACGCGGTCCTTTGGTCTATGTCAAGGTGTATTCTGGTAAGTCGTTGGGTCGAGGCGAGATGAAAACAGGATAGCCAAAACTAACATTCGATGGGTTGCTAGGCAAAATCAATACCCGTATGACGCTATTCAATAGCACTACTCATAGCAAAGAGCGTGTCAACAAATTGTTGCAAATGTACGCAAAGGACGTTGAAGAGATCCCATCCATTGGCCCTGGCAACATTGGTGTCATTGTTGGTCTTCGAGATACACGTACGGGTGATACCCTTGTTCAATTCAATGATAAGTCGGGCATGCAACTTGGCAACATCGATATTCCCAGCCCTGCATTTTTCTCTGCTATTGAACCCGCGTCCGTATCCGAAGAAAAGGTCATTGATGAAGCACTCAAGAATCTCACTCGAGAGGATCCATCGCTCAAGGTGTGGACTGATCAAGATAGTGGCCAAACATTGATCAGTGGTATGGGTGAACTTCATCTTGAAATTGTCAAGGATCGATTGATCAATGATTTCAAGTGCAAAGCTGAGATGGGCAAGATGCGTATCAGTTATCGTGAGACATGTCAATCGCCTATATCCGTTTCCAGTGTGTTTGATAAAGAAGTCATGGGAAAACGATCACGTGCCAACTGCAAAATCAACCTTGAATCGGTGGATCCCGAAGAACCCGTTGAAGAAGGATGGATTCATGATTCAGGCAACTACATGCATATCGAATTACCCAAAGACAATGATACAACATCGTCATCATCCGAACAACAAGGAGACAATAATCAGCAAATGCAATTCAGCAAAGATGATATACGACGTGCTGTGCAAACGGGTCTTGCTTCAGGTCTCGCTCGTGGAGCCATTCTTGGTTTTCCCTTGACCAAAGTCAAGGTTAGTGTGCAAGATCTCGAAACTTTTGGTGCGGATACAACATTGGGAAGTATCTCGGCATGTGTTTCGCGAGGTGTCCAAGATGCTATCAAACAAGCCAACCCTTGTCTTCTCGAGCCCATGATGGAAGTACATACCGAAGTGAACGAAAACGACATTGGCAGCGTGGTGAGCGACCTTAGTGGCACACGTCGTGGTCATGTGATTGGCTTGGAATCATCCATGGATACAGAGCAAGATCCAGCAACCGATGATGTTGAAGTTTATGCACCACCCGATGCGTTTACAAGTGGCAATGGTGATATTGGAGAATACAAAGCAAAGCAAGTGGTCAAGGCCCACGTGCCCCTTAGCTCGATGCTTGGCTATTCAAACGCATTACGCAGCTTGACAGGTGGCAGTGGCAGTTTCTCTATGCGTGTTATTGGTTATGGCGAGATGACAAAGGACAGAGAGCGAGCCGTGGTCAATGAGATGCGAGGATATTATTAAATTTGGTAAAAGACGATATTTTTTTATGTAAATAGAAGCCATCCATTTTTGAAAAGAGGGAAAAAAGTATGATTCATGTAATAGACTAGTAGTAGTAGTAGTAGTAGACACCCCTTTTTTTAAAAAAAGCAATTTTACCCTCCCACTAAATACGAGTTGCTACTACAGCAGGATGATCAAAGAGTTAGTGAGATGATGATGATGTACCTTCCAGATCTCTGAAATGCAAATCACGGCACGTGTCATCATTGCACGTGCCACCACCCGCTTCAAACCGACAAAGGCCTCGTTTCACTCGATCCATTGGAAGAGCTTTCTTTTGACTACCGATGCCTAGCCTTGTCAATGGTGATTCGTATGGCTTGAAAGTACCCTACGTTGGATACACCTTTTAAGGAGAACAACCGAGATAGGACGATGATGATGAAAAAAATAAAAAGTTAGTATACCTTGTGTCTCTTTGCCTCTGATGTTGGTGCTGCTGCTGCTGTTGATGATGATGCTTCTGGTTGCTTCTATTCAAAAAGGTATATCAGAGTACGATCAGCCATAGGGTCCCTATTAATTCCTTACGACGTGTGCTTCTTTTACTTGTGGCGGTTCCTTAGGTCCTCTTAATGGTGCTGCATATGCCCTTGGTATTGATTCCACTAGCCATGCTTCCTTTACTGCTGATGATGAGGCTTCAGGTGGTGATACTTTTGCTGTGGTAGCCGCTGCAGCTGATGATGATGTTGCTTTTGGTGGAGTAGCTACTGATGGCGGTGTCATTGTCTTTGGTGTAGTAACTGCTGCCGGTGAACGTGTGGATAGACTTGTCGGTGGTATGGTCATGAAATTTGCATTCTTGCCAGGCGATTGAGAAGAGCTGGTATTGGAAGAAGTGGCAACATAAGGTGCAACCCATTGACGATGATGACTAGCGAAAGAGGTATGATTCGTGTTGACTGGCTTCGGTGCAGGAGCAACAGGAGGTGGTACGACTGGTTTGACTTTGGGTGGTTGCATCTTATAGGGTGGCACTGATACAGCAGGCGAAGAAGGTGGTACTGTGGAAGCTGCAGGAGGTCGTGGCATTGGTTGCTGAATTGCAGGATGGTTCGTTTTGGATATAGGCGATACGGTGATATGCTTTTGTTGCTTTTGTTGCTGTTGTTGTTGTTCTTGCTTTGCCTTGATTGGATTGGGTATGGCTGTAGTGGTAGTAGCTTGAGAAGGCGAGTTGCTTTGGTGACGATCCAAGGTGGTGGTCGTGGTGGTGGTATTCTGATTGGCAACCCGTTTTCGATTCTTTTTCATTGATTGATGAACACGTAGACGTAACACATCTTGTTCGAGTCGTTGTTTCTTCCTTCCAATCTCATCAAGTCGTTCATCCAACGTGCTGATTTCTTGCTTATATCGATGAAGTTCAGCTTGCAAACCATCCATTTCATCTTGATCCGTCTTGATTAAACCAGGTTCCTCCTCATCCTCTTCAAAGTCACTCGTTGCCGTGTAATAAGAATCCGCATCGGAGTCATCCAAATGCTGCTGCTGCTGCTGATCCAATGTTGTTGCTGTCGTAGGCTTAGGAGACTTGGTTCGTTGTTCCTGCTGCTGTCGCCATCGAGCATTCTTATCGCGACTCTCCATCCCCCCATTTGCCATGTATGGATTCAGATGAATGGATCGCTTTGCTGAAATAGGCTGATTATATCCACCTCCACCTCCACCTCCACCTCCAAACTAATACACATACTTTGTTAGATAACATAGATCGAAAAGGCCCCAATACTAGTATCACTTACGAAGAAAGGATTCATCATATTCGTTCGGGTATCCGTCAACATACTTTGAGTATTCGATCCAAACTGGTTTCCAGGAGCATAGCTTAGCATGGCAGCGTCTGATGTAGGCCTTGGATAGTACTGCGACGAGGTAAATGGGGGAATTGGGGTGTACGTGGTCGCCTGCTTCGATGACAGGGATTTGACTGGGGCAGATTCAGTTTCTTGATCACTCTCGGACACATCCATATCGCTGTTGGAGCCGTCTGAAATATCCATGTCAATAGGTGATTGAAGCGCAGCCATTTTGAAAGAGCAAGAAAGAGAGAGAGAGAGAGAGGAAGGAAAAACAAACAGCGCTGGGCCGATACAAATTTGCTTGTCCCCTCCTAAAAACACATCACCCTGCATCGAGTGTAACACCCGTCATCACGTATTTATTCAACATCATCATTCAACTAAAAATGCTTCAAAGCTTCCTTAAGGTTGGGACGTGCTCTGATGGCTTCTGCTAAGGCAGCCATGTTGGGGTACTTGTCGATGAACTCTTTGTTGGGCCCGGTGCTCATTACAATGTAGACATAGAAATCACAATAGGATATCTACATAGCCAATAAAGGTATAAGTGCTTGTTGTCCTCGAAATAGCTCATTGTCATTATGATAGTTACCTCTTGACCAAGAGCATATGGTCCCTCATGCACACCAAAAATGCGATTGAATCGCGTAAAGAACTTGTCCAACTCTGTCTTTTTGTATTCCTCTAGGCCTTCTTCTCCCTTTCAACGTAAAATACAATGTCAGCGTATGCTTATCATGTCAACAACCAAATAGCTTGCTTACCCCAACGTATTTAGCCCTGAACACGGTGCGAGCCCAATCCATGGCATAATCAGTGGTGGCATCGACAAACTGCTCGGCATCGAGGTCATCGGTTGGGATGTATTTACCTATATACATGGTTAACATTTGCATCATAAATGGATAACCATCCAATGCTTACCCAATTTCTTTGACAAGAAACGAATAATGGGCTGGCTGGCACCATAACGCTTGCCATCCAATTCAATCATTGGTGCACAGTCAAATGGGTGACCTGATTCGACCCACTGGTACCTAACCTTGGTAAGGAATTCCTCATGGAAGGGGATGTAATTGTATTCATAATCGACGCCTGCATCATCAAGGAGCATCCGAATAGGACCACCAAATCCACCATCTATAGTATAGTAGTGATGAGCATCCCCATATGCAATCTTACTGCTTTCACTTACAGTCGGCAACAACGTAATGCAGCTTGAGACCAGAGATTGTCATGTTGAGGTATTTTAAGTTTGGGTAGTAAAAAGGAGGGGCTCATGTTGCATGCTTTTATATTTACTTTTGAAACCTTGTGTAATCATGTCCCATTTACCGTTGATAGATCAATGCTGCATGTCATATGATGCTCAGCTGCCATTAAACTGCCGTCTTGCAGATGTTGCACGCACAGCCCGATCATTAGTACTGGTCGCCGTTGTACATGAGGTAGTATAAAGATATAGCAACGCTCATGATATGCATCATACGCGGTCAAATGTTTGGGAACAAACTTGAATACCATGAGGACCTTTTTTCTATCATGCTTAAAATCGACGAGGCGATGTGATGAAATCTCGAGTTATCGCCACTCGGCTCGCCCAAAAGTGTGCAACAAAGAGCAGCTGCTGTTAAAAATGAAGGCTGCAATAAACAACATCCATCCCTTGATGACTCAAAAAGCCTGTATGTATGTATAAATGATATCACAATGTTTATTGAAGTCAGCAGACAAGTGACTACTGCATGTTAATGATGAGAGGAAAACGAGCCTCGTTCATGTTTGTGAGGTTTTTGCGACAAAGTTCGATATTTATATATAGGTGACAAACGTTTCAACTATAACTGCTTCACCACATTTTGAAGGTTTGGACGCGATTCGATCGCCTTTGCTAGAGCAACCAAGTAGGGATAATCCTTGATGTATTCCTTGTGAGCATCAACCATGAGGACAATGTAAACAAAGAAATCACAGTAGGAGATCTATCATAATAGTTTTATGTATGGTGAACACGCCTGTTCTCAACATCACGCGCGCCTAGTAGGCATCCACAATCCAAACATTCTTACCTTTTGGCCTGCAGCATATGGACCTTCATGCACACTGTAGATGCGATCAAATCGCTCGAGATACCTTTTCAAGTCATTTTGTTGGTATTCCTTCACGTTAAGCTGTGGTTTTGTAGAATACGCCCAAATTAGTACACGTCTTTGCATAAATTGTAATGGCAACACAGCCACATTACCGTTCTATAAGCGGCATTGAAATATGCCTGGATCCAGTCAGCGGCATAATCAGTCGTTGCATCCACATATTGTTCTAGATCCAAGTCGTCAGGTGTATACTTGTTGTCTACATAGACAAATGGCACGTATTGTTCAATGACTGTATACCCAACATTGCTAGCGATCAATATCAACTTACTCAGCTTTTTGGATAAGAAGCGAAGGATTGGCTGTGTACCGCTATAGCGTTTTTCATACAATTCAATCATTGGTGCGCAATCAAAAGGGTGACCCTCCTCGATCCAACGCGGCTTGACCTTGTTAGGAAATTCCTCGTAATACTCTATGTAGTTGAAGACGTAGAAAACACCAGCATCATCCAGCATCAGTCGAATTGGCCCTCCAAGCCCACCATCTTTTGGATATGGAAAATGAGGATCCAATGAGTGTTTGATCAAACTATATCCTTGACAACCTTACATTCTGGGAGGATGTAATAAAGCGAGACAGCAATTGAATCAGTCATAGTGTCTTGAAAATCAGTGTTTCGGACGCGTCGTAGTAGTACTGCAATCATGCATTGATGCAGCCTCTCTTTTATAACTTTATCATTTCTTGTATTTCTTTGGAGAGCCTTGAAACCTAACCGGAATCATACTAGCCAATATGCAGGCTTCAAACATCGCCATATACGGATTACATTACCAAACGTCCGTTGCTGTTGATTATTAATTACAACACGTTTCCGCAGCAAACTACTTCTTGACTTTATCCAATCAGCATCCTTTTACTGGTGCAACACAACAATATCACGCAATAATGCGAGTTGGTTCCCATGGCAATCACCAGGCCCATCATTTTAATGAGCCATAAGAGCACTATCCGGTTGCCACGGCAACCTGTCCGATTACTAATCCACCATGCATGAACCTAGCTGTGCATTGCCTTGATCTTTGTGTCAGCTTCACATCCATCATATCATTTTTACAACGTGTTGTTTTGATCCTTCATGATCATTAGGTGCCATTCTTTCTAGGGGTGATGCTTTTGGTATTATGAATCAAAGAAGTTGGATGAAAGTAAAAAGCTCTGAGCGACATGTTAAACATTTCGTTATGGTTGATGTTTACATACATATCCATTTGATATTGGCATCGTCTGACGCTGTACTTATGCAATGCCATCAACGAATTTCGCGCTCAGAATGGAAACCGCCTTTCTTCAGCCCAGCTTTACGCTACACAACTTGCCATCACTTCAACCATTCCAACACCAGAGGAACGCACCCATGACACACACAGCACACATGAGCTTCGACATTAGGTGAATGAACGACACCGTAGCAAAAAATTGGTGGGGTGCAACTGTGGATTTGAAACGTTTTATTCGTTTGGTCGTTGTTCCTCTTCCCACTTCCAATGGACGATCGCCGGCAACGTCAAGTCAACCAAGTGAGCAGCAGCCGTGAACTTTCTCGCGTGATGCATTCAAAGGCGTGTATACCTAGTGGTCGCATGTGCTTTGTTATAGCCAACCTTTTCCACTTGTATATCGTTTCCACCCCTTTTTTTATTGGCATTGTTATCTTTTCTACCTTAAAATCAAGCAACAATACAACGTCAACATGAAGGAACAAATGAAGAGCATATGTTCAAAGTGCTGTAGAGGAGGAGGATGGGGAAAAGGGTGGGGCAAAAGCAATGGGGTTTTCTATTGAGAGTGGATGAGTGTATGTGGGATGTCAACTATCAGGATCAAACGCATGTATGTATCGTCCTAAGGACGTTATGCATCATGATGGGTAAGAAGCAGTAGGAGTTATAGCTGTCAATTCGCTCCCCACCACGACCTACATTTCAATCACAAAGAGACCTCACGTGTGGATTGAGTTAGAAGACAAAACACGGTTTTTATTTTCGAGGTATCATATTATTTAGATTTGCTTGACAGCTTCCTGAAGACCAGAGCGGGACTTGATGGCTTCAGCGAAGGCAGCAAGGTTGGGGTAGTCCTTGATAGAGTCCTTGTTAGCTTCGAGGTTCATGACAACATAGACAACAAAGTCAGCGTATGAGATCTAGCAGCGCAAAATAAAGAGAGTTAGTGATGCGATCTATTACAACCCCATTCTCCCAATCTAGATATTACCTCCTCGCCAGCAGCATAGGGACCCTTGTGAGCACCATAAATGCGATCGAAACGCTTAAAGTACTTTTCGAGGTCGTTCTTCTTGTACTCATCAATGCCGTTCTTTATACATAACCAGTGTCAGTCTCATATCACACATCATCGATTTATATACTCACAGGAGGGTTGAAGATGGCCTTGAAAACGGCACGAGCCCAGTCACCAGCATAGTCAGCAGTAACATCAACGTATTGCTCCAAATCAGCATCAGCAGGAGCATACTTGCCTGTAATACAAATTCAATTAGCGACCGAAACCCAAGATGCTACTCGGCCCGATGATATCGCGATCACCGCTTGATCCCTTTTTCCTCATCCTCCCTCTATCCCCACACTTTTAGCAACATTTACTTACCCAACTTCTTTGCCAAGAAACGGAGGATGGGTTGAGTACCGGCGTAACGCTTGCCATCCAATTCAATCATAGGAACACAATCGAAAGGAAGACCTTCTTCGGTCCACTTGGCCTTGAGGGTGGGCCATTGTTCTCTGTCAATGAGGTTGTATTCATACTTGATCTCGGCATCATCAAGCAACATGCGGATGGGGCCACCGAAGCCACCGTCTATGATGAATGTGTATATGAATAGGCTGCATAATAACATCAACAATGCAACGCGTTGCCTTACAGTTGGGAAGAAGGTAGTTGAGCTTGACAGAAGAGAAGACCATGTTTGATGTTTGTTGTGGATGAATGATGATGACAGCTTTTTCGAACGCGCTCCCTTTTATATTCGTTGTTCGTGGTTGGGGTAGATACAACCTAACCATGCATACTTGAGACTACCAGAAGGTTCTGCTGAATAATCAGATGTCCTCCATGCCTCCATTTCCCCACCCCGCACACACTTGAATCCCGCGTTTCACCAGCATTAAAGTCGCTTGTGCAATATCACGCAAGCATCCGTCATCGCCCATTTAATTCACCTCCCACTTTACAAACGAGCCCCATCATTTGACTTTTGGGCTTATGTGGGGATACATAACACTGCATTGAGATGACAGCCAATACCATTCACCAACGTGGTGGTGGTCATGATCCCCAATCCCTTTACAACCCTGCATCCCTTTTCTTTCTTTCCCACACAATACCAAGCGTTGCACAAACCATATTTCATCAAGCACAGAAGCATGTTGCCGTAAAGTGAAACGACAAGAGACGTCCAAACAATCATTCCACATGATTTATTAGACCTCAGCAGCATCTGAGCTTCAGCCGCGTTGCTAAAAAAAAGTCAACATCCAAAAGATTCAAAATGTTGCCAAAGTGACAATAACAGCACGATGCTTCAAGTTCTAGTACATTCATCGTGGTATGCAGCTTTTCGATAGGTATCCGGAGTAATGCTGAACGCGTGTTTCGGGTCGACTTCCATAAGCAGGATTGTTACACGAGCCATGTTAAGTCAACGTTCATCTTTGGAGGCATGTTCTTCTTTCTTGGCCAATATCATGATATCTTTGCTATGCGGGCTTAGATGCATTACTCATCCACGTGCTTTAATGGATCCCGACTTTTTGAATATGCATCAATCGCGTATGCAACTATGGATCACTCTTCATAGCAACGGGCTTGTTCGGACCGAGCTTTATGGCTTTGCATACGAGGAATAGCAGAGGGAGGTCTAAACGCATATCACTAGCTTTATGCAAACCCCACAAAGTAGCACCATACAATAGCTAGGGACATGTTTGCACTTTGGCATTAGAGATAGCTATGGTAATTGTATAGCTGATAGTATTCTCATGATCTAGCGGACGATTGTAATCGCCAATAAGCACAACCACATCATCCATGGGCATCCATATTGGCATGGTTTTCATAAAGGATGCATGAATTACTAATCCAACTCCCCTTGTTGTTTAATTTCAAAGGGTATCTTTTGCGTAACAGGCGGCTCGTGATGTATATTCATCATGGATCATTCAATCCAACAAAACGAATGTTCGTTACCATGACGACAGCTGTCATTGTCTCCTGCTACCATTTAACGTTTTTCATTCATAACGTAGCATTTCAATAAAGAGTCGAACTCATAATCACTCATTGCAATACTCCTTGGATTCGATTTCATTGACTGATTACTAATCAAGGTGGGTGGTCGTTGGCGTGTTGGTGGATCATCTATCTTGATCTTTGCTCAATGCAGGTTACCCCCCTATGCATCGAGTTGTTGTACCACCCATTTAAGAAACGCAAAATGGTGCAATTGCAAAGTACCAGCTTATTGGCTGATCTACTGCATGAATCATTTTTTTGTCGTAAAGTGATCCGGGCTGAGCCATGTCGTCCTATCATTAAGGGAAACGTCATGCGACAACACAAATCAATGCAATATGGTGTTACATTGCGATCTACAAGGTATGTAGCTTGGCGATGGTGGCCCCGAGTAGTGGTGGATTTTGACTCATATGGTATTCCCAATCATATTCCACAATGTGGGCCAAATCGGATAATTTCCTCCGTGTTCCGGTGACGCATAAAAAGGGAGCTCCTCGAAAAGAGAGAAATCCCCCCCAACAACTACAATGTCAAGCATCAACAACCTAAAACTTCACTATATTTTCCCTGGCTGTAAGTATACGTCAAAACGTTGACTATAAAGGTGCTGAGTAAAGCGTGTGTGTGTGTGTGTGTTAACCACCCATCACCTCAATAGATAATGGGCTTGGTGGTCCCATCCGTATGCTACTGGAGGATGCTCAGGTGCCCTACGAGTGGATCCATATTGATGTTGCCCAAACATGGCCCAAAACAAAGCAAAGTTGGATTGATTCCGGTTACCCTTTTGATTGTGCACCCATGATCAAGCTCGAAAACGGCAAACAGTACTCTGGTGCCCAACCTATTTTGCGATTCCTCTCAAAGAGTCTAGGTAAAAAGTAAACATCATCTACCCGGCATCTAAGATATTCATTATCGACTATTGTGTGTTTAGGAAAGTATATCCCAACAAACGATATTGACCTCGAGACATTCGTCGAGACCGTGTCGGACTATGCATGTGATTGGTTCAAAGTATATGGTAATGCCGCACGCAATAGGGTAAGTAGTAGGATGGGAGCTGCTTGTAACATGGAGGGCAAATCGCTCACCAAGCTACGTTGCAGGATCAAAAGGAGATCTTGGACAAGTATGTACAGGAACAGCTTCCTATGTACCTCCAACGTTTTGAGCGCATTTATGGTGTAAAACAAGGACCTTATGCAGCAGGCGAGGAGGTAAGCAGCACAGCAAAATGATGAAGCTCATAGGTGGATCAAGGTGTAGATTACTGATTTGCTCGTTCGCTCAACACAGGTCACGTACAGCGATTTTATTGTCTTTGTGCTTGCAAGCACATCACCCAGCACTATCCATCTCAAGGTAAATTAAGACTTACTACAAGTACTGTATTGATCTTCTTCCTCGTTGACTCATTGTTGGCATATCCATTATTGCTTCATCCCCATAGGACTACCCCAATCTTACCAAATTTGTGGAGACAATGAGTGCACGACCTAGTTTGAAGAAAGTAGTAGAATCACAAGATTATGCTCACACAGGAGTTCCTCTCTAATGATAAGCTATTGTTGTAATAAATGATTTCGTTGTTTGTGAATAATGATCAAAGCACATACACGCCGGCTCTCTTGAGTCAAAAAATGGCGACGTCGTTTTCAACTAAAAGCAAGTTGTATGTACCACGTGCCTTTGCCTTCCGTTTTCTTTTGCCCATCAAACAAAGGTTTCCGCTTCACAGCAATGTATTGAATCAGTGATCCATCATTGTTGTGTGCCTATAAATGGGGTTGCGGAGTATACATGTTGCTGCATTTGTGGCACATGACGCATACTTTCCGATTCCTTTTGACTCAAAATTGTCACGTTGTGGCCGCGATGACCCATTGTCTCCTTTTCCCCATATCCCATGCTCTAGTATAAAGAGGTCGCTTTGTGGATCAATTTTTGTTTATTAAACTATGACTGAAATCAAAGACCAAATCTACCGATACCGGCACTACATTGGTGTTGCTGCAGCTGTATTGCTTGTATGCCAACAAGTGTACCACCGTATCTTTCGTATCCCAAAGAACCTACGCCATCTACCAGCTATTCCTTATGGGCAGCAACTTAAAGCACTCCAATCACAAGAAAACTTGATCAGCCGTACGCAACGTTTAGTCTTTCCCTTGCTCTCAAAAGCCAATGGTGTTTACCTTGTATGCTTCTTTGATCTTGATACCGTTCCCACGTATCCAAGGATTCTCACACATGATATACCTACCTTAGAATCGGATGCCTTTTCAGTGGACAATTTATGTGGCAGATCCAGAAATTGCCAGGATCGTCTTTTTCAAACCAGGTATGTGGGTGGGGGGCCCCAGCGTTTGTGTAGCTTGTGGTATGTGGTGGGTGTTACATGGACTTGAACTGAACCTCGGCTATAGAATTCGCGAACAAGACAAGTTCCGTCCTTGATAGCATCGACCAGAATACGACATTGATTGAATTCGTTGGTAACGACAATGTATCGATTGTGAATGGACACCATTGGAAGGATCAGCGAAAGGTAAGTGTGTGTCATGGGAAGGAGAGGAATGCTACAACAACAACAACAAGGTATCAACCCTACTATGTATCAGATCATGAACCCTGCTTTCCACCGAGCAACTCCAGTTGGTATGTTTGGCAGTCTCATGCCCAAGGTGTTTCGTCTTGTTGAGGAGCAACCCACCGTACCTGTACTCGAGTTGATGCAAAAGCTCACGTTGGATGCATTGGGCAAATCCGTATTCGGTAAGGACTTTTCTTATACGTTGCTGGAGATTGCTTTAGTAATCTATCATCATCCTTCCCAGGATTCGATTTTGGTGGATTGGATGACCCTGATTCGGTATGGGTCAAAACCTATCGTCTTCTATTTGATGGCTTCACAAATGTCATTCCTTTGGTGTTTCCACGCCTTGATGGTCTCTATCGATACTTTAGTGCTAAACGCCGAGCACAACACGATGCCGTCTACAAGTTGATTGATTTGCTCGATGGCGTAGCTGACAAGAAGAGATCCATGCTGCAAGACGAATCGAATTCACATACCAATGATGTGCCTGAGCACGAGAAGGATTTGCTTCAACTCATGTTGGAGGCTGAGCTCCGAGGTGAAGGCAACTGGACCAAAAAAGAGCTACGAGTAAGCATTGGAAATACATACCAAATGTGATGAACAATCCAATCCTCATTTCAATTGCTGTTATAAATAGCACAATATGGCCATATTCTTTGTTGCAGGTAAATCAATCAAAAGTTCAGTATATTCTACTAGTAAGCTGATGGCAAGGTGTTCTCTTTGTCTTAGGCCATGATACCACAAGCCATGCTCTTACCTTTTGCTTGTATCTCTTGGCAATGAATCAGGTATGTTCCTCCTTCCTCAACACCTGTCAAATAGGATAAATGCTTATCCCGGAGATTCAATTAGGATATCCAAAAGAAAGCACGTGAAGAGATCCTCCGAGTTCTTGGTGACGAGCCTACGGATGTATTCCCTACATTGGAAGATTGCAAGAAAATGGACTACCTTGACATGGTGATCAAAGAGGTATAGTGACAAACAGCATCATGTAGCCTTTCTTTAACAACTACTATTGTATAGAGCATGCGAATTTATCCACCTGCAAATGACATTCTTGCACGTGACGTACATGAGGATTTGAATGTGAAGGGCATCTTTATTCCAAAGGGCGCAATGGTCAGCGTTGACATCCAAGCTCTTCACCACCGACCCGATTTGTGGCATGAACCCGAAAAGTTTAATCCCGATCGATTCCTTCCTGGCGGTGAGCATGATTCGCATGAGGGCATCGCCTATGCACCCTTCAGCTCCGGGGCACGACAATGCATCGCACTCAAATTTAGCATTATGCAGCAACGAGTGGTTTTGGCCATGCTTTGTAAGTGTTCATTGTTATTATGCCATGATGATGAAAAGGCTAAACTAGTGATATCTTAGTGCGAAAATTCGAATGGGAACTTCCAAAGGAGTCAAAACACAAAGATGGCATCAAATTCGAGATACCTTTCAACCTTGCACCCAAGGATCTAGAACTAACATTCCATAAGCGATATTGAGATATGCATATTATACATAAAAAAATACACTTCTGTTGTATACCAATCTTGTAAGGGCTCGATGTTTATTATTAAAGGATCAAGTACAATGGCCTATTGCTGGTAATAAATCATAGCCTACAGAGCTTCTTGGCATTTCCTTTAAATGTTGTTCCATCCTTTGACACATGCATTGAGCGCTGAGCAAAAGTGGGATGATTGTTTCATGACACGCAAGCACTCGTCATGCATTGACATCCGCGGGGTTCCGATTTGGTATGAGTGAAACGTCAGGCGAAGCACATCATCTCATCTCTGACCAATAGTGATATGCTTGCTAAACATCCCGGTCTCGGCAACAAAAAACTAAACCCAATCATATTTTAATCTCTTTCTTCTTTCCTCCTTTACACTCATACGCACCAACCATGCTTGCTGCACGCTCTCGATTCACCTCCATCGCTCGACGTTCTTTTGCCACTGAAGCTGCTCCCGCTGCTGCCGACCAAAAGTACAAGGTTGTCGTTGTTGGTGGCGGTCCAGGTGGTTTGTCAGGTAAAAAGAACGCTCCATTCAACTCGCCATCGTGACATTGTCGCGTGTATCCTGCTTCATGTTGATTCTCATGTGCCCTGTCATTGGTCAACAGTGTCTTCCACCCTCTCAAAGATGCTCGGCAAGGACAAGGTGGCTGTCATTGATCCCGCTGACTACCATTATGTAAGTACCTTACAATGGAAGATAAGAGGAAAAGGAAAAGGAAACAATGGATGATGACTCATGGATATCATGATGATGATGCTTTAGTATCAACCTTTGTGGACCTATGTTGGTGGTGGTTTGAAGGATTTCCGTGAAAGTCAACGTCCTATGCAATCTGTTATTCCCGAGAAGGCTGACTGGATCAAGGAACGTGTAACCAAGTTGGATCCTGATAACAACCGTGTGGGTTTGGCCAATGGTAAAACTGTGGGTTACGACTATCTCGTCGTTGCTGCTGGTATCCAAATCAATTGGGATCAAGTCAAGGGTCTTCCCGAGAGCTTGGGCAAGGATGGTGTTACCTCCAACTACTCGCCTGAGAGCGTCCAAAAGACTTACAAGTTCATCCAAGAGTTCAAGGGTGGTAATGCCTTGTTTACTTTCCCCAACACCCCCTTGAAGGTAAGATTGACAGGGATGGAAAAATCATTGGATGGTGTGAAAATTAATGCTGATGGGATCTATGTGTAGTGCCCTGGTGCTCCTACCAAGATTGTCTTTTTGGCTGAGGAAGCTCTCCGTCTCCAAGGTGTGCGTGATAAGGCCAATGTTACTTACAACACCAGTGCTGGAAAGATCTTTGGTGTCGATCATTATGGCCAAGTGCTTCAGCGACTTGCCGACGAGCGTGGTATCAAGGTTAACTTCCAACATGAGTTGATTGAAATCAAGCCAAATGATCGTCAAGCTATCTTCCGCAACAATGCTAATCAAGAAACCAAGACATTTGACTATGACTTTTTGCACGTGGCTCCTCCTCAGGGTCCTCCCACCTTTATCAAGGAATCCAAGCTTGCTGACGCTGCCGGCTTTGTGGATGTTGACAAGTTCACTTTGCGTTCCAACAAATACAAGAACGTTTTCGCTCTTGGAGACTGCTCCAACTTGCCTACTTCCAAGACAGCTGCTGCCATCACTGGTGAATCGGGTGTTCTCAAGGCTAATTTGATTGCTGATATTGAAGGCAAGGAAATCAAGGAGCATGAATATGATGGTTACACCAGCTGCCCTCTCATTGTTGGTCGTGAGCAACTTGTCCTTGCCGAGTTCTCTGGTTACACTGGTCAACCCATGGAAACTTTCCCAGTCGATCAACGACAAATCAGCAGCACTGCTCAATACCTCAACAAGGAGGTAAGTTTATTTATATCAGAAAACACAATGAGTATACCTTGTAGCTAATCTCGGAAACACCTACCTTTTGTAGATCATTCCCTCCATCTACTGGAATGGTTTGCTCAAAGGTCTTTGGACAGGCCCCGGTGCTTTCCGCCGCATGATGGAACCTCTCCGCAAGTAGAAATCTTTAAAACACATTATATCCCT
The DNA here is from genome assembly GCF_029851405.1 of Lichtheimia ornata. NCBI lineage: Eukaryota > Fungi > Mucoromycota > Mucoromycetes > Mucorales > Lichtheimiaceae > Lichtheimia > Lichtheimia ornata. The sequence continues at coordinate 100,493 of NW_026695324.1, forward strand.
TAACACACGCACAATAAATGAATCCATCCACAAGGACTAAAAATGGTATGAGATTGGTTGCTTTGATGGTGAATGATGATTGTGGGTTTAACATCCATTGCATTATTACTCTCACGCTATTGCAAGGAATGCCATTCATGCCGCCCTTAGTCTTGGTTCTTGAACTTAGTGATCTTACTATACCCGATAGGGACATTCATGCATGCAGTGGTTCACTTGAAAATAGACGCAAAAAAAAGGAAGACCCCTATATCCTTACTACATCTCTCTCACGTAGCATTAAGTTTGTGCCATCGATTAAAAGCGGCTGACGTCTCATTATATCATTTGTACGAGGTTGTTAAGAGGAAACCTCATCCCCCTTCGAAACGTTTAGAACGCAATAGTGGTCTCAGATATGTCGGCTGACGGCATTCGAATGCATGGATTTCACACACATGCGACTGTTTCAGATAAGGTCGCTGAAACTAATATATCTAGGCAACAGGTGCCGTAATGTGCTTTAGCTTCTTTCTCATTTTTTTCTTTACACCATGATGCATTGTATTTTATCCTATCTATTGCTTTTGTTCGCCGTTGTGTCTGCTGCACCTGGTCCTGCCGTCTATAACCCCGAGATGTAAGCTCATATCACCATCGACTACTGCATCGTGCAACATAACGCTTATACCGCCACTTGTTAGCTATGTTCCAAATTCCGACACAGTCTGGAAAGCTGGGGAGACGTATACTGTAGAATGGTAATGACAAGCCTGCAGGAAATCGAGATACAATCATTTATTGATACTGTAATCTGCAGGAGCAAAACATCCAAGGATGGAAGAACCATTCCAGAAGGCCATGAGTAAGCCAATCTTAAATTGAGCCCGTATTGCAAAGGTATCTGATTATTCGCTCTTCTTCTATAGTGGCATTATCAAGCTAGGCTATGTTGAGGAAGGTTCTATCGATGAGCATCTTTGTAAGTAGATGCCAACATGAAGAAAGGATCACGTTGTGATTAATCATGGGGGTTTATAGATTGGGATCTTGCTGCTGGTTTCCCACTCAATAGTGGATCATGGAATGTGACACTCCCAGGCAATCTCGCAACTCGATCAGATTACATTGTTGTTGTGTTTGGCAATTCGGGCAATGCATCCCCCAAATTTACTATTCAAAGTCGTTGAGGATGATGATACTATAGTAATAAATTGTACATTGAAGTTGTCTACGCTACTATACACCGCGTACTTGACGTCCATGTTTGCTCAACAAGCCAAGAGATCTAAATCCGAAAATGGTTGTGCTGAGGGTCCACTTGATCACATTGATAGGGCTGTACCAGCCACGTCCGATACATGTCAACAAGGCGAGCGTTCCTTCGATACCATGGGCGATAAAGAGCACCTTTAGAACAGTACGTGAGATGGATTCGAAGCGTGGATTTCTGAGCCCAAGTGTTGGAAGAAGAAAGACGATAATGACACCGATAGCATCACGTAATGCCACTGGATAGAAAACATCGAGAGGGACGGGTGGATCTGGAGGAGTGTACATGTTGGTAGCACCTGCATAAGCTGCTTTGGCAATAGCTGCAACGGGTGGTGGACCATCAAGAGAACTAGGCTAATCGAACAAAGTAAGAATCATTGTACCATTTGCAATGATATATATCTTTACCCATCCTAATGCTTGCTCTGCTTCACGAGCCATGCCTTCCAATACAGGTCGAATCTCTTCACGTCTCGTCAAGGGTGTTGCGAATTCAATAAACGTCTCGCCTTGTTCACCATTCTCAAGTACATAAGATAACGTAAACCCACGAGCATTCAGGCTTTCAAAGTTGGCTGAAGAAACCGTATCGAGGCTTCCAAAGTGCTTTGCATAGGCGAGGTTCGTGGCTGTATACCATAAACGAGTGTCAATTGTTGTGGACATGGGCTCCCAATGGGAATGCGACGTATACAAACCTTTGTGAACACTCATGTAAGCCGAAATGGAGGCGCTGTGAGGTGCGATGGGATCCATTTGTAATATGTTATTCGATTGCTGTCCAGACCGATACTCCAAGGAAGGCGATACACAAGGCTGTGATAAAGTAATTCCAATAGCTGTTGTACGTTTGAAATATGATTGTCAGCACACTAAGAGTACACAACAGAGTAAGCAGGATAACCCTTATGTAATCTTGCATCCCCACTATGGAAATCAAGTGCCTGTGGTTGAGAACGAAGAGGATAATTAAAGCTGAGGTCAGCGTCGTGCCCAACTTGCATCGCCGATGTGTGTGTTACCTTCTCCACACAAAGACACCCACCGTCGCTGACCACGCGAGAGTTAAAGTGATCGTTGTCAAGATCAGCACTTGCCAAATACGGGAGCGTGTAGAATCCATAGCTACCTACTTGACACCACCCACCCACCTACCCATAATGCTTCTTTTTCTCCTTTGTTGCCATTCTCAAATACACTACGACTTAGATCTTGATCGTGATTCTCTATAACAAAGCATGATTCTTAAAACCTAAACATGCCAATGACAAAAACAATGATCACCATTAAGCTGAACACTGTGTTGGGAGGAATGGAAACATCATTGGTACTACTCATACCATGTCAAGAAACATCCACGTCATTTGTGCTAAGCTTTAGAAGCGGGATCCAACATTTTGGAAAAAATCGGGTTCCTCGATGACTCAAAATGTTTTCTTCAGAAGGAAAACATCATGTAACCCTGCCATTGAAGATGGATGTGATTGTTATTGTATCAACGATTTCCTATCATCAACATTGTAGGTTTGTATCCAGTATCCTATCTATCCTAGATACGCACAGATCAATAGGCTGTTTTTTTGTGATCTGCAATGAGAGGGTGTGTGCGGCGGACGATGATAGGTCGCCATGCGGAAGCGATCCGTGCTTTTGTTGTCGGATAAGCGGAGGCAAAACCATGTCCCGCCTAAGCGGGAAAGCCATGTTTTGAAACCAGCTCTATGGATGATACGTTTTGCAACATCATACATAGCACACCATTGCCTATGCAGATCAATGGCATAGCAAAGGATAAACGAGAGACCGATAGCATGGAGCAAACACCGATATTGGTAAGCCAACTTTGTGTTTGACAAGTAAAGCGGAGACTCAATGGAAGTTGACGGGAAAATATTTCAGAGCCCTGCATTTAGAAAAACCGTGCCATTTTCTTGCAATTGCTGTTTACTCCTTTTCTTTGTTTTACATACCTACTTTATCACACACTCAACTTTATACACAACATGAGACTCGTCACTGCATCAGAACAAGATAACGCAAGCAACTACGCCATGAAGGGCTTTGCTGTTGGTGCTGCTCAGTGGGCTGGCGTTGGTTTATTTGCATCAGCACTCGCGTATTCCTTCTTCCCATGGTACAGACGCACCCAAACTGTGAACAAGGTAATGTTTGACAAAACCAGACCTAGTGAAAATGAAGCTAACATTGAATGCAAATTTAGTTTTACATTGTCATGTGCTTTGCATTGGGCGGTGGTGCTTACAAGTCAGATCGATACATGGTTAACTTTGAACGCCGTGGACGAGCGGAGATGTTAGACAAGGCAACTCGAGAACGCTATGAGTTATTATATGGTGGCAAGGATAAGGATAACGAGAAGAAGGAACAATAAATGGGTATATATACATATAGAGAGAGAAATCATTTAGCATGGGCACACACGTATTCTTTGTCTCACACACACATACATATGCACATGATGGCAGCGGCATATATAACTGGATCCGGTCATTGCTTTAGTGGGGAGTTCGCGTCATGCAAAAGAAAATGATGGGCTCCGACGTTTCGAGTCCTGTCGTCTTTTCTTTCTCTTTCTTTCACGCGCATATTCTTCTTCTTCCTCTTTTGTGACATCCACCTTTACTTCTTTCAAAAATGAAATTCATGACCTTCAATATTCGCCATGACCATGGCCCACAATCCCTAAGGGAATCATTTACATCAGCAGAGGTTCCCGAGTCATTGGCTGGTGAACAACCATGGGCCATCCGCAAGTGGAAAGTAGCCGACACCGTACTGCTGTGGTCACCCGATATTGTAGGGTTTCAGGTAGGCTGAGGATTGATCCATTTCAGCTACATGCGTTGTATGACGCTCATATGGCGTGTATTGCAGGAGCCTGAACATCATCAGGTTATCGACTTGCAATCACTACTACACGACGAGTATGATTGGGTGGGAGCAGGTCGTAACGATGGTAATGAGGATGGTGAATATTGTCCAGTATTCTACAAGCGTGAGCTACTCAAGGTGAACAGCTGGAAAACATTATGGCTATCAAAAGTATGCAATGGGTATAGCAATCATGTTCATCGATAGGGTGTTAATCTTTTTACATGCACTAGGAACCTGAGACCCCTGGTAGCAAAGGGTGGGATGCTAGCCATCCTCGTATTGCCAATTGGGTCGAGTAAGCCGTTTATTGTTATTGTTTTCTATACTACACACATAGTCTTACATGTCTATGATAGATTTGAACGTAAATCGGATGGATCCAAATTTACGTTGTTGAATGCCCACTTTGATCATCAAGGTGTGGAATCTCGACGTGGAGCCGCACAACTAATTTTGGAACGTGTTCAAGCCAATCCTGGATTGACGGTATTGATGGGTGACCTTAACTCCCCTGAAGATGATCCCGGTTATCAAACATTGACTGGTGGTGGAGATACCGATCGCAATGATACCATGCATTGTCTTGAGGAGTTGAATGATCGATTGAAGCTTGATTATGCCACAAAAACGGGAGAGCCAGTACGCACTTCGGGCCCAAATGCAAACATGACATTGCCAACGCATCGTGTTATGCGCCCTGGTCAAATCCTACAAAACCTTCGTGGGAACACAGATGGTGACACCGACACGAAATTTGTGGATACACGATATGAGCTTGCCACTCGTCTTAACAAGAAGCCTGGTGATACACATGCAACAATGAGTGGTCCATTGGGAGATAAGAATACCTTCACCAGCTTTGGAGCAGGTGATCCAGACCAATGCAATGCTCCTAGACGCCTTGATTACATCATGATGATGAAGCACCAAAATGTCACCGTACGTCGATTTGGTGTTCTCAGCAATATCTTTGACGATAATTTGTATATCAGTGACCATCGTCCAGTTGTAGCTGAGCTTGAGTGGTGAATATGACATTCATTTGACAAATAAACTTTGTATCAAAAGGGTCGCTTGGCAAGAAGATGTATGCATTGGAAGATTTCCGATACGGGGTGATGTATCTCTATTCAATGATGGAAGAGGTCAAACATTGTTTATGCGTCTTCATTTTACTGTGAATCCAATCCGTAGCTATCGCTTAGATCAAGTTGCATGATGCGTGAGAGGAGATTGTATAGTGGTATGAGTGCTTTATTACTATACAGCTATAATACAATTGAATGAATCGCTATCCTGCTATGTGAGAAAGGGTGTATGTATGGCTTATCTACTTTGAAATGAGGACAACAACCGTGTTCATGCAGCTAGTGTACGCACCAACTACTTGTTTTGCTCGTTGACTATCCGGATCACGTTGCTTGCAATTTTCTTTACCACTGTTACAGACACATCCACAGCTTATTGGAAGCACCATCTACGTCATCCATTATTGCTTTTCCTTCCTTACCATGATTCAAATCAATAGATGCCTATCTACAGCTGCTGATCTCTTCCAGTGCCTCTTTTAAGATGAAGCAAATCCATGTATACAGTATCCAATTCATCCATCCCATCCCATCCCATCCCATATCCATATCCATATCCATACCCATACCCATATCCATATCCATATCCATATCCATATGTCCATAAGGAGTGTATGTATTGAACAAAGTTGCTACGCGTAAATAAAGCTGCTTCTATACAATGGCTATCTGCTGTCCACGTAACAAAGGCTGTAAGACACGTTGCTGCAAGTAAAGAACGCTGTTTGAGACAATGGAGTCAAGGCCTTGCTAATGGCAACTGCTGGAATGAATGCTGTTACTATTGATCGTGGCAGAGAAGTGTGCAAGAGCGTGTATTGTATCAAGAGGCTCGTGTGTTGTAGAAGAGTGGCAAGAAAGCTGTGCACACGCCATGGGCTTGCCATTCAGACAAAGACTTTCCAATCAAGACAATCGTAGGGTTGACATGATGGGTTGAAGCAGGACAATCGTTTGCAGGTGGTAGTTGTATACTTGAATGGGGCAACAGTTGAGAATGGGAGGAAGAGGGAAGAGCTGTGAGTGGAAGAACCGTAAATTAAATAGGCAAGACGCTGCCCTAGAAATGCATGTACACTGTACTACATCAGTCCTTGATATCGAGATTGCCTCTCTCGAACCTGAAACTTTCACACAAGGTGCTCTGGGACATGCTGATCACGTTGAACTAAAAAAAGACCTCATGTTTCATTACAAAAAATTGAATGGGAGGGTACAATGTGGGTTTACTATGTAAGTCGGAAATGCAGGTCAGCCCCAGATTCATGATTTACCGAAACAATAAACATTACATTGGGATTCCCCATTTCGAACGTGAAACTTTGTCAGAAGGTTCGCTGGGACATGCTGATCAACTTCATTCATTTAAAAGTCGCAGACTTCATTAAGAAGATTTGAAATGCGGGCCGATCCAAATGGTGGTTGATGCGAACAATAGAGCGAACGGCCCACCGCCCCGAAGTTGCCCACTCCCAACTTGAAAATTGGTCAGCAGGGTGCTCTCGAGCATGCTGATCAATATTTTCTAATAAAGATCTCACGCTTCATTTGAAAATTTGGAATGGGAGCGTCCACAAGTTTGAAAGACGGAGACATTCGCAGGGTCTGTCTTTCAAGAATTTTCGTGTTTGCTGTTCCAGCGTAGCTCAGCCAAATCAGCTCGGATCAAGAAAGTCGAATGATGGAAATGATGGGCTGGAGCAGGAGAATCTTTCATATGCAATGGATTTGGCAACAAAGACGAATTGGAGGAAGTGGCTGTTAGCGGGCAGTTTATGAGCTATTATCATGGTATGTATTATCATGCATTGATCTGTTCCAGTACTACCCAATGAGCTGAGTTACACAAAGAGGTCCCTCTGCATCTTTTGCTCTGCCAGGGTCCACCTACTTGACAATGAACAAAGATCACTTCTCATATAGCATCACGCTTAAAAATATAAAGGTGCCTGTATCTCCTAACTTTACAATCAAACGTGGGATTTTTATTAGAGCAGTGTGCTCGGCTTGGCCAACAGCACCTTGTGTGAAAGTTTCACGATCAAGCTTGCCAATCCCAGATTTCGCAATGTCGCTACCAGCCAAACTGGATCTGGGGGTCGACCTCTTCGACGACGACGACCAAAAAAATATTTTTTGGGCTGTTTGCGACATTGAACGCGAAACTTTCACACAAGGTGCTGTTGACCAAGCCGAGCCCATTGCTCTATTCAAAACCCCACGTTTCATTGTAAAGTTTGGAGATACAGGCACCTTTATGTTTGTAAGCGTGATGCTATATGAGAAGTGGTCTTTGTTTAATGTAAAGTAGCTAGACTCTGGCAGAGCAAAAGATGCAGAGGGTCGTGTTGTGTAACACAGCTATGTTTGCATGAATGAAAGGGACAATGTATAATTACTTTATGGATCATCTAGGGACAGGCATGTATTGCTAGCTAACGGCCACTTTTATCCAATCATCATTGTTGCGAGATCCACTGCATTGGAACGATGCCCCTGCTCTAGACATTCATTTCCATGATTAAAGTAGGTTGATCCGAGATGATTTGACTGAGCTGCGGTCAAAGAGAGATTACATCACTCCGGACATAAAGCACGCTCGATGTAGCTCAACCGATGTAATCTTGTGTGAGCGTAACTCAACCAAATCAGCTCGGATCAACTTACTTTAATCATGGAAATGAATGTCTAGAGCAGGAGCATCGTCCACCTACAATAGAATGCACAAAAGTTGGGAATGCACAAAAGTGGCTATTAGCTGCCAATGTATGACATAAAAGTGAGGGTTGCGTACCTTTCATGCTTTGTCCCTGAAGTCCTGACTTTTTAGCTGAGTTACCCAAAGATGTCCTTCTGCATCTTTGGCTCTCCAGGGTCTAGCTACTTGGCAATGAACAAAGACCACTTCTCATATAGCATCACGCTTACAAACATAAAGACGCCTGTATCTCCGAACTTTACAATGAAACGTGTGGTTTTGAATAGAGCAATGTGCTCGGCTTGGTCAACAGCACCTTGGGTGCAAGTTTCGCGTTCAATGTCGCAACTAGCCCAAAAAATAATTTTTTTGGTCGTCGTCGTCGAAGAGGTCGACCCCAGATCCAGTTTGGCTGGTGGCGACATTGCGAAATCTGGGATTGGCAAGCTTGGTCGTGAAACTGCCACACATGATTCCTTTGACCCAGCCGAGCAGGGTTGTTCTATTAAAGACCCCACGTTTGATTGTAATGTTTAGAGATACAGGCACCTTTATGTTTTACTTATGCCGTAAGTGTGATGGAGCTGCTTTCTCCTAATGGATGGTGTTGACTGCATTGACGGAAAGATGGAGAGCTGAGTGAAATGGGATGTTGTGGTTACACACACGCGTCATTGACAGGTTACTGCACAAATGGGATGGTGATTGCCTTTAGGAAAGTACGTAAGCAGTATACAATAATGTGGATCTATCAAGATGAGAGTCTATACGCGCATATTTCAGAGGTGTGTGCGTGCATATACTACACCCACGTTGAGTGTAGGCGGTTGAGCTGCATAAAATGATTTAAGCTGCATTGATGCGCACGGACCTACCGTACTTGACACCGCCTCCTGCCACAGTGAAATTATGGGTAGCTTGATTACAAGTGATGTGTTCTATTGAAATCTCGAGTAGCGGTTCCTTATTGATCCAAATGTATAGGATATTGCTTGTGTGCTTATTCACAGCAGTAGCTGTAACAAGCGGGGTGGGGTGGGGTGCACAAATTGGGGCCGCTGAGAGGAACGACAAAGAGCCCCTTCTTCTTCACTCCCACTTCACAAGTAAGGTAAGCTTGTCTCCATTTACAAGCTACAACACATTAACGGCTGGCATTCCTTCCAATGGACAACGCCAATTGGGTGAATAGGTGGCCAATGGCGACACATTCAGTTACAACAAACGCGTGCGCGATCTACCCATGACACAAGCTTCCATTCCAAGAGAACATGTAAGTTCAATCGCTGCAATTCCTTTTATTGTTCAAGTCGAACATTGTGGTACTAAAGTTCGCGTGTAGGTTGGTGTTGTCTCGTCTATACAAGACCCAATGAGGCGTCGTGTGCATTCCTTACCGAGTTGTCCACAATGAGAGTTCTCAAGACGTCTTTATTGCCTCTTTTGGGTATGTTGACAACAAAAGCGTGTGGGTTGGTTTTACTCGTTATCTCACATCGCGTTTATGGTAGGTGAACATGTTGGATGATGGTACCTCTGGCAGCAACAAGTTACGGATCTCAAAGCAAGAATGCTGTATGGTTGGCTCAATGGTATGCATGGCATTGAATGTACAAATCAAGACTTGTTAATTAACGAGCCTTACAATGAAAACAGAAGCAGCATCTACTGGATGGCATGGATATACGGTTTCTATTTGAGGCATTGATGCTATTTAGAATACCACAAGGTAAGAGTGTTCATTGTGGTATTTGTCACTTCAAGTGTGCTTACGAAAGAAATATTAGGTCAGGCTCTGGTTGGGCGATTATTTTGATCAATCAGCACGTCGAGGATGTCATTGTATAGTACTGTGCTCTCCTGGGGAATTTTGGCCCGGAAACAGTGTGACTCAAGATGCGATGGCAAGGCCAATTTGAAAAGGCATCCGCTGTGCACACGGCCTCCATCCAAGTACGGCTATTGATTTCCTTGCCTACAGAGAGAAGGTGGATATCTCTTATGATGCCAATTTCAGGATCCAATGAGAGTATGGTACATATGGTGGCATACCTTGGCGCTGCAGGTTGGTTATTGTATTGCCTTCGGATGGTGTATTTGGTTTCAATTCCTTGTGATCGCCATGGTTCACGGCGTCGTGTGTCTTCCTTACCGAGTTGTCCACAATGAGAGTTCTCAAGACGTCTTCACATTGCTTCTTTTGGGTATGCTGACAACAAAAGCCTGTGGATTGGGTTTGCTTCTTATCTCACATTGCGTTTATGGTAGGTGAACATGTTGGGTGATGGTACCTCTGGCAGCAACAAGTTACGGATCTCAAAGCAAGAATGCTGTATGGTTGGCTCAATGGTATGTGTGGTATTGGACCTACAAAGCAGACCCTGTTAATTAACAAGACTTACAGTGAAACAGCAGCAAGACAATATGGATGACATGGAGATACGGGTTTATTTGAGGCATTGATGCTATTGAGGAATACCACAAGGTAAGAGTGTTCATTATGATGGGATTGGTTCGATTCAAGTGAACTTACCAAGCGCCATACAGTGGCAGATCCTCTTTCGGCGATACTATTTTGATCAATCAGCACGTCGAGGATGTCATTGTATAGTACTATGCTCTCCTGGGGAATTTTGGCCCGGAAACAGTGTGACTCAAGATGCGGCCTCAGGGATTTAAAAATGCATCCGCTGTGCGCACGGCCTCCATCCAAGTGCGGCTATTGATTTCCTTGCCTACAGAGAGAAGGTGGATATCTCTTATGATGCCAATTTCAGGATCCAATGAGAGTATAGTACATATGGTGGCATACCTTGGCGCTGCAGGTTGGTTATTGTATTGCCTTCGGATGGTGTATTTGGTTGCAATTCCTTGTGATCACCATGGTTCAGGGCGTCGTGTACCTTCCTTACCGAGTTGTCCACAATGAGAGTTCTCAAGACGTCTTTACATTGCCTCTTTTGGGTATGCTGACAACAAAAGCGTGTGGGTTGGTTTTACTTGTTATCTCACATTGCATTTATGGTAGGTTGAACATGTTGGATGATAGTACCTCTGGCAGCAACAGGATACGGATCTCAAAGCAAGAATGCTGTATGGTTGGCTCAATGGTATGCATGGTATGAGATCTACAAAGCAAAACCTGTTAATTAACGAGCCTTACAATGAAACAGCAGCAGCATCTACTGGATGGCATGAATATACGGTTTCCATTTGAGGCAAAGACGCTATTGAGAATCACTACAAGGTAAGAGTGTTTATTATGATGGGATTGGTTGGATTCAAGTGGACTTACCACTCACCATATAGTGGCAGAGTCTCTTTCGGCGATACTATTATTATCACGGCTGCACGTCAAGGACATCATTGTACTACACTTTCCTGTGGAGCTCTACATGTTGTGCCCGGGGACAGTGCGACTCACGTTGCGGCCTCAGGGATTTAAAAATGCATCCTCTGTTCGCACGGCTCCATCGTTTTACGGCTATTGATCTCCTTGCCTTTAGAGAGAAGATGGTATCTCTATTGATGCACTTCATCGCGTCGATCCACAGGAGAGTACCGGTACAATGACGTTTCTTTGGCTGTGCGCTTTTATTATTACTTTACATCCTGATGGCCTATTTGGTTCCCAAGTCTGCGTGTGATGATTCCGTGATTCAGGTATGTATGACTCTCATGCTTTTTGGAGACCTTTGCTGAAACGCCTACCATTATTTAGAGGACCATTGCTGAGAGCTTCTTGTCTCTTGGTGCTTTGGAGTTTACAAGATCACAGCTATGATTGCTAAGTATTGTTGGATGAACTGGGACAATTGTTTATGGTGCATCTTTTATAGGTGAATCATGTCAGCCATGGGGAAGTGTTTATGTCTTTTGGTGGTGTCAACCTTTATTGCGTCTCGGGTGGTTGGTTACCAAGCAACGGGCGATTTCTCCAGGAGAGTGTCCGCCAATGCAAGTCTTTTGTGAGTGGATTGTATCAGCAACAAGTAACAGCATCCATATCGTTGGTGTGATATCAAGCTTTATCCCATCATCTGGTTCTTCTCGTTATCGGCAATTCGGTGGGCATCCTGAAATGAAGGTCTCTTATCGATTGATCACATCAGCAACAAGGAGCAGGTTATACCTTTGGCGTCAGCAAGCTTTCGATCTTCTGGTGGTTCTGATTATCGGCAATTCCTTTGATGGATCTCTACAACTATACGCGTCTTATGGATGGATTATGTCATCAACAAGCAATGAGAGTCCGCGTTGACATCTTTGGTGTTACCAAGGTCATTTATGCATCTCCTCAAGGCATTCATCGTCAAGCTGCATTCGATTTCCAATGAAAAACGATTGCCATTCACATCGCTCTTTAGCCATATGTACGTCACTCCGCAGCTAGGATCTGGTTTGGGCTTTTCGATGCACAATGCTTTCTCGATTTGCATGTGGTCTTGGGCAGCAAGGATTGTCGCGTTGTCTCTCTTTGTAAGGGCTCTTCGGCATCATGTAAGTATGCTCTCTTTGGTGGTATCAATATTACTCAACCTTCTCACCGCATATGCCCATAAAGTATCGTTCCATCGCTTTCAGCTTACAACCCGGGTGCCATCGTAGTGGGTCTTATCAACAAGCGGACGATTGCAAAGAATCGGTTTGATTTGGATATCAGCAGGATTGTGTGCATATGGCTATCATTGGTAAATAGTGGATGATCCGTCTTTTCTAATGCCTACCAACATCCTCTTTTATTATAGTGTGCGGACTATTCAGCAAGCTACTTGTCTCGTGGTCATTTGGGGTTTTCATGGATGCAGCTGTCATTGATGTCAACCTGTTCTCGTGCATGTGGCTATCATTGGTAAGTGATGATCCATTCGTTTCTACATACAACGCTTGCCAACCTCTTCGTTTATTATAGTATGTGGTCTATTCAGCAAGCTACTTGTCTTCTGGTTCTTTGGGTTTTCATTGAAGCTATCATCGAATGTCGACATGTTTTCGTGCGTATTGCTCTCATTGGTAAATAGTGGATGATCCGTGTTTTCTCTTCAATCCCAATCAACCTCATCTTTTATTATAGTATGTGGGATATCCAGCACGCTGCATGTCTTCTGGTGCATTGCGATTGCTATGGATGTAGCTGCCATTGGATGTCGAGTGTTTTCGGGCGTATGGCTGCCATTGGTAAATAGTGATCCATTCGTTTCTACAACGCCTGCCAACCTCCTCTTTTATTATAGTACGTGGGGTATTCAGGAAGCTACTTGTCTTCTGGTGCATTGGGATTTCTATGGATGCAGCTGTCATTGGATACCAACATGTTTTCGTGCATATGGCAATCATTGGTAAATGATGATCCGCTTTTTGCTACAACCCCAACCAACCTCCCCTCTTATTATAGTATGCGGGCTATTCAGCAAGCTACTTATCTTCTGGAGCATGGGGGTTTCTATGGGTGCAGCTGTCATTGGATGTCAACATGTTTTCGTGCGTATGGATATCATTGGTAAATGGTGATCCGTTTATTTCTTCAACGCCTGCCAACCTCCTCTTTTATTATAGTACGTTGGCTATTGAGGAAGCTACCTGTCTTCTGGCCCTTTGGAATTCTCATAGGTGAAGCTGTCATTGGTAAATAGTGATCCATTATTTCTTTCAACGCCTATTAATCTGCTATATTATATGGGCTATTCAGCGAGCTACTTGTTTTGTTCCCTTTGGATTCTTGATGGATGCAGCTATCGTTGGATGTCGACAGGGTTTTATTCATATGGCGTTCATTGGTAAATAGCGGATGATCGGTTTTTTTGGCTCCAATCCCAACCAACCCCCTCTTTTATTATAGTATGCGAACTATTCAGCAAGCTACTTGTCTTGTACCCTTTGGATTCTTGATGGGTGCAGCTATCATTGGGTGTCCACAGCGGTCGATTCATATGGCTACTATTGGTAATTGATGATCCATTCGTTTCTACAACACCTGCCAACCTCATCTTTTATCATAGCATGTGGGCTATTCAGCAAGCTACTTATCTTCTGGTCCTTTGGAATTCATGGATGCAGCTATCATCGCTAAGTATCGTTCTATGGATTTGGAAACCTGTTTACCGTGCATCTTTTATAGGTGGATCATACCAGGGTCAAGGAGCGACGTCTTTAGCATCTTCCAGTATCAGCTGGCCTTATTACATCGTGCGATGGTTCTCGTTACCGCTTAGTGGACACTTCCTTTTATTGGCATCTGCAACAACAAAGCAACATCTTCTATATCTTTTGGTGTCGCCAAGCTTTATCTCGTCTGATTGTGGTTCTAGTTGTCGACAATCCTTTCGATGGATATCCTCCTATATGCGTGCCTATTATCGGTGGATCATATCAGCAACCAAGCAACAGAGTCCCTATCTTTATTGTCAGCAACATTCACTCGATCCTCTCGTGGTTCTCGTTATTGGCCAATTGATTTCAAGAGCCCTCTTCAGTGGACGACTCTTATGGATGTGATCAAGCAGCAATGTTACATACGCGTCTTTTTGGTGTGATGAAGGTTTATCCATGGCTCAAGGCATTCGACGTCAGGTGTTCTTGTTATCGGCAATTCTTGCGTTGGTGGACATCTTCCAGCACACTTCTCTTATGGGTGGATCATATCAGCAACCGACAGCAATTCTTTCCTACATCCTCGGTGTCAGCAAGCTTTACTTTATCTTCTGGTGGTTCTTGTTATCGGCAATTCCTTTGACAGATATGCTTTGATACGCGTCTATGATCACGCCGGCAACATACAGCAGCGCCCATTGATTTTGGTGGTGTGGTCAACGTTGTTTATTCGTCCCTATGGCGGTTCTTTCTATCAAGCATCGGCCGTTCCCTTGGTGGTGGAAATTCCACAACGCACGGCCCTTATGGATTGATCCTGTCAGCCACAAGCAGCGACGCCTAGATTGTCTTTTGGCGGCAGCAACAGGCAACAATCTACATATCTTTTTGTGGCATCATGCGGATTCGATTTCGATATGGCTTTGGTTTCATCAAGCAATGTTCTGTTCTTTGAAAAGCGACACTCCACATATCATTTATATGGGATTCTCTGCAGTAAGGAAGCTAAATTTGGCTAGTGGGTGGCATCACGCTTATTCGATTTCGATATGGCTTTACATAGGGAATGTCGCTCCTTTCTTTGAGAATGACTTACAACACTTGCTTTTTGTTCGACTCCTGTGCATCAACCAGAAACCATGACGACTTTGATGGGCCCAGCATTACCTGTATTTATGGCACATGAAGATGTAAGTATCTCTTCATTGATCTTGAAAACATCCACTAACTAGTTTCGTTATGTACGTAGATGGATCACTACATACAGCTTGTCGTCCATTCCATTCTCCATATTCATTTGATTATCCTACGGCACATGACTACCAAGCATCATTCCATCGCTTGAAACCAAGGTGCCAACGCAGCATGTCTTTGTAAACGGGCCATGTCAGCAACAAGCACAATGGCTGCTGCGGCAGTGGAACATGATTAATCATGCAACAAGATGATTCTACAGTATTCCAGTGCCAAATTCAGCTGACGGTGGGTTGATGCCGATGTCGCAATTTGAAGTTCGGTAGTCGCTTAAAGTTGTCCCGCCAGCAGACCTTCTTTCTTCAACCTTTATACACACTCCTCTCTTTGCCTCAAGGACAACCATGAATTTCAGCTTTGAAGGCAACTACAAACCGAGACGCAACATCAACCTCGGTGGCATTCGCTCGCATGAAGACAAGAAAACACTCATGGCAAAGGCCCAAGCGGAGCGGCGAGCAAGGGAACACGAACGACAAAGACAACGTTGCGCTGTCAAGATTCAGGTAATGGACACTGACATGTTGCAATGTGGATATTTATTGTTAACTTGACGTGCTTCTTTGTATCAGTCGTTCTATCGTGCAAAGAGAGACGCTAGCAGATTACGGCGTGCTGAGCTCAATGCGTTACAAGCGAATCTCAAGCAGCTGACGCAAGTTGACGACGATCATCGTGACACTACCTTCAACACCACCATTGCTACTTGTATGCGACAGTGTTTGATATTATCTTACGGTCCACTGAATTATGGTGCTACTCTGAACGAGCTGTGTGCTATTTTACTATCATCATCGAACGAGAATCTCCTGGGATTTATGCATCTCTTTGCTGACAGCGATAAGGATCAGTTGGATGAGCGGACGTGGCTATTAGCACTATTTACTACCAACGTCATCCTTGCAGCAGTGACAAGGTAAGGGACATTTCAATTGGGATACAACATGATGATGCTGATTCTCTTTTCATAGCTTCAAGGACATTGCACCACTTGTACGCTTCATTTCGATTGTGATGGATCCCACAACATACAAGCGCATGGCACAATACAATGGTTCACTGGATACACATGACACATATATGAGAATATCGACACACACGCTTTTGCATGGCAAGATAACCGAGATTCTAAGGCGGCTTTTGGTGTATGAAATCAACAGCGTTTCGACCATCGATCACAACAATGAGCCTTCTATTCTCACCTATACACTGAACATTGTTCTCGACATTATCAAATGCAAGCCGCCCTATGATTATACCCCGTCCAGCATTTCAAAGTGGCGACCAACAGCTCCCCCTACAACATCCATGTTTGGCTTATTCAGCGGCAATGGACCATCGCCATCATCGTCATCCAACAACGCAGCATCTACACCAAAACTGCTCCATCGATCCTTGATATTACAGCGCTTATTGGTGGACGTGTTTTCAATTCCCTTCTTGGTGGACAATATACCCGATGACATCTTAAAGTCGTTCCTGGATGAGTTACCTTTGGAGAGCGCACTGGCCACCCTTAATCGCATGTACGAATCTGAAGAGTGGACGCATGAGCATACCCCCGAACGAGTGGTTGGACTTTTGATGAACATTACACAAATGGGAGGATTTCATAAAGGCGTGCATCTTGATAGAGCACTAGTAAGTAGATTCGAGGATCAGGTGGATTTTGGTTACTAATTGTGAGATTTTAGGAGCCATACTCGATTGCGATTCAAAACCTACTCTCCGATTTGCCATCCACATACTTGAACGAACCTGATGAAGATGAAGTAATGACTGATTCAGGTAATAACAGCAGCAGGAAACAAGAATACAACTCGCGAGCTCACCTATATCGTACATAGAAGACGACCTTAGCGGATCAGAGAATGAGGACGTTGTCATGACTGAAGCATCTCGAGCACAGCAACAACAACGATACGTGGATCCACTTATTCGAGAACGGCTCAAAATGTTGTATGACAAAGGAAATGTGGATGCGTTGGTGAAACGATTTATTGATCTTGCACAAACATCCGGTGGTGTGAATCAAGCGTTGGCGGGTCGACTTGCTGGACTCTTTGATATGTTGATGACTCGATGGCCTTTGCAAAGGGATCCTATATTGAATGCATTGTTGTATCATCGTTGGTGGGTGGATGGCAAACGGACCGAATCGGTTGATCTGGCACAAGTGTTTTGGAAGGCATGGTCCTCCCACGAATATGCTGCTGTGTTCGACAACGATGATACCATCATGAATCGATTAACAGAAGCAGTGTCTTGTATTATGGGTAAGTAAATGTATATACTTGTGCTCTGGAATGGAACGAAGGTACTTATAGTGGTCGTAGATGCAAAAAGCCCTGACATATGGGCAATTCTCTACCTGCTTTGCGAGATGTATACCAAGCTATTATTCACGATTGGTGATGATGAATTTTTTGATGATAATGCGCCAAGCAGCCACCTGAAGCTGGATCAAATCGTCGCTCTCAGCCGACAATTGAAGGTAATGTGATTTCTTTCTCCATGGCGACCCGCTCTAACATTAAGGATATCATAGAACATCTCATTCGTATTGTTTTGGAGAGCTGGATCAGTGGACGTGGAGAAAACATTGGGCCTCTCTGGAATCCGGATATCACAATTGCGTAGCACAGTGACTCAACTGCTTCGACAAATCCATACACGAGAGTAAGTCAATGATGCAAGGGATTGATCGCTCTATCATACTGATATTCACTCATTGAAAAGCTCTCGACGTGCATTTTGTCCCAAAGAACACTGGTTGATCAAGAAATTGGATACCGAAGGTTTCTCGAGTGAAGCTGTAGCAGAAGAATTCTCTTTGGAAAACGATCCTGAGCAACAATCACGTCAACCATCCAAGACCAAACTCGCCCTTATCAGTCCACGCCTTGGTGTATTGAACAATATCCCCTTCATCATTCCTTTCGAGCAACGTGTTGAGATTTTCCGAATGTTTGTACAAAATGATCGTCAACGCAACAACATTGATCAATTCATTGGTCCTTCGGTGAATGTGACAATTCGGCGCAACCATGTATTCGAGGATGGCTTCTCACAACTTTACACGCGTGGTAAGAAATAGTGTGCGGTGGATATTGATTATATGCTCATGCATATGTGTGCACGTTGTTAGGCAAGGACTTAAAAGGCAAGGTGGCCATTGGCTTTGTGGATGAATTTGGGCTGCATGAAGCTGGTATCGATGGCGGCGGTGTTTTCAAGGAGTTCTTAACAAGGCAAGTGCACAAAGTAAAATTAATGAAATTATTTTCATTGTACTCATACATACATGTTATGCATGTCTTTATACAGCTTGAGCCATGAAGCATTCGATACCAATTATGGGCTTTTCCAAACAACACCGGATCAATTGCTATATCCTAATCCTGGGCGGCATGCAACACAGCGTAAGTTAATAGGAAGTGAGAAAGGTAATGATGATACTAAGAGATCTTGGTTCCCTTTTTTAGCTACACAATTGGCCTTTTTTGAATTCATTGGTCTGATTATCGGCAAAGCGTTATATGAAGGCATCCTACTAGACGTTGCGTTTGCTGAATTCTTCCTCAAGAAATGTCTGGGTGGTATCAATTACCGTGAGTATGGGATAGTGGGGGATGGCTACTTGAAGTCGTATTATTAATGATCACCTTTATGGGAATGTAGTTGATGATTTACGCTCACTCGACCCGGAGCTGTATAATGGATTGATTGCTGTGAAGAACTTTCGAGGCAACGTAGAAGATCTCTCGCTTGATTTTACGCTAACTCAAGATGGTAAGTCTCTTTTATGCATGACACGTGAAATGAAACTGTCAGCTGCATTGTTTTTGGGGGGTGCATGGATTAGACAAGATGTACTAATGTTTATGGCTTGTAGAGTTTGGAAAAACCCGAACCGTGGAATTAATTCCGGGTGGAAGCAACATCCCAGTTACCAATGCCAATTGCATCCAATATGTTTATCGTGTGGCTAATTATCGTCTCAACACCCAAATCGCCAAACAATGCAAAGCCTTTTTCCGTGGATTATCAACTATCATCGACATCAAATGGCTACGTATGTTCAATCAGGTACGCGTCAAAGAATTATCCCCTTGTTGGGTGCAATCATACTCATGTATCTATAACACGTGGAACAACCTGACAGGCTGAACTTCAAGTGCTATTGGGCGGTGCTTCGGTTCCCATTGACCTCGATGACTTGCGAGCAAACACGGTTTATGCAGGGTACACAGAAGACGATTCAACGGTCCAGAATTTCTGGCGAGCACTTTGCAGCTTTGACAATGAGCAGCGTATGAAGTTTATCAAGTTTGTAACCTCTTGTTCAAGACCACCATTGCTTGGATTCAAAGAGCTACGACCCCAGCTGTGTATTCGTAATGCGGGATCATCCGATGACCGTTTGCCAACAAGCTCCACTTGTATCAATTTGTTAAAGTTACCATGCTTCAGCAACTATGAGATCTTACGACAGTAAGTGTCCCCCCCACCCCTCCTCATTCAGGCACTTTGGGAGAGAGAGAGAGAGAGATTGGATTTTAACCATGGTTTTTCTTCAATAGGAAATTGTTGTATGCCATCAATGCCGAAGCAGGATTTGACCTCTCTTAAGCCTCTTACATACGATTGCATTCTAGACCCCCCTTACTACTCATGCCACATTATTGATTACATGCATCGTCGTCTGCCAAGTATATAGTTTGCATTAAAAAGAACAAAAACGCCTTGTAGAGTATACTATTTACTACTATCTGCTTTGAGGGATGTGTAACGAGGCTGTATACGGGTATGTTGTGTGTGAGTGTGTGTGTGTATGGGTAAAAACATGTGTTGGATAACCTTTTTTCTTTGTCGATTGGATGATGGATGTTATATGGTGTGTACGTGATTGTGTGAGTGTGTATGTGAGAGTATACAATGGTGACATGATGAGCTTAAAACAACGTCAAAGGGAGGAGAAGAAAAAGTAAAACTTAAGGAAAACGAATGATACTTGGATATCGCTCAAGCCCTTGGTTGACGAGACGTGTGACAGATGCGGTCCAGACCTCATCACCGACACTGGCAAAAGAAGCTTCATCCCCTTGCAGACGATGATCCCTGAGGAAATTGGCAATGTCAGCTCGCCGCCTATGGATGTACTCTGTTGTGGATGGATCGACTGGGACATGTTCAGGAATCTTCTCCAAACGACGATATACAGTGTAAGCGTTGGGGCGTTTGCTAGGATCCTTTTGCAAGCAATCTGTATATAGGTCTTCCCATTCTTTGAGCACACCTGGGATAGGTTCGATCCGGTATATGAAAGGGTCGACCAATGCGTTATCGGGAAAAGTGACTCGAGACACCAACTGCCACAGGATGATGCCGAGTGCATAGATGTCAGCTGCTGTCGTGACCTGGTAACGGCTTCCATTCATCACCATGTCCTTGCATTCAGGTGCCAAATAAGGCCATCTACCATATCCTCGTCCACTATCATCCTCCTTGGTCTCCTGTTCACCATGGCTACCACTGTTGTTGTTGCTATGCATTCCTTCGCTCCATCGTCGTTTTTGTTGTTGTCGATGGGATTCATTGGCACGTTGCATAAAGGTAATATCCGCCAAATCACCGACATAGTCTGCAAAGTTGAGTAAAATGTTCCGCGGATGAACATTGCCGTGCACATATTCCCAATGTATGTCCTTAATCTTTTTGGTCACGCTGAGCGCCAATGCACGAGGTTTGTCGTAGGTCGTAGGGATCTCGCGTTCCAAACTATCCTCCAAGTTACCATAGGTTGCCTTTTTCATCACCATGGCTAGTTGACTATAACCTGTTCTTTCATCCTTCACCACTGTCAATCCATAGGCGGGTATCACGGCTGTTAACATGATAGGGTCCAGACTGGGCTATGGTGAAAAAGGTATGCAAGGGTAAGGAAGAAAGTTGTGTGTGTGTACACGCATACCGGATGATAAGCTCACCTGATTAGCAATATCCATCACTGTCAATCCCTTAAGAAATACAAGATCCCAACGTTCTGGCACATGAGTCAACCGATAGGGTGGTACGAAACGAGCAACAAAAGACGATGCCATTCCTTCAGTGCTGGGTCGTTGCGGCTGTTTGTCAACAAACCATGTTGGTGGGAAAAATGGCAATGTATTGATGTTGCCTGCACCCACCAAAGCAAGAGGGCGATTGGTCTGATTCAGTCGTAACAATTGATGATAGATACGTTCCAACAATAGCCTGTGATCGGGATGAATATGATGTCGTTGCGTAATATGATCAAGCCATGGTTGAAGGGTGGTGGATTGGAATGGTCGCTTTGTTGTTGTATCGTTATCCATCATCAATGCATCATCCACTTGCATCATGTCGTCTTCCGTAGTCGAACCATCTTTCTTTGGTATCCAATTCCACATATGATCCAAGGAGAAGATCACATTCCACTTTTGATACCATTGGTCTGCAAGATCCCACACCTAACAATAAACCCGTTCAGTCAGCGGAAACGTTATTGAAACATGGCTGCATTGTTATACTTGCATAGCGACCAAACTTTGGGTGCATTTCATACTGTGCATTGCTGTCATTCTCGAAATCGTGGAATGCTGTTTCGAAATCGTGGAAAGTGGGTTGCAAGTCGGTGTCGGTTGTTGTTGAAGCATCGTTTGCAAGACAAGCACGGAAGCCATCGAGGTCAAAATGTTCAGGGCATGTTTCTATTAAAGGAACAGCGTATTGACTATAAAATCGGGCATCACAAGGAATAAGATAACGTAGGAGCATTGTATATAGAAGAAGAAAAAAAAAGAATAAAGAACGAGAGGAAAGAAGACTACACCCACAAAGGCAGCACAACAAAGAAGAACAACAAAAAGAAAAGGGGCAAGAGAGGGAAAGAAAAAGTAGGCGCGTGGACTTTTTTTTTGCAGTTAAACTAATCCGGGAAGCGAACAGTGCGTGTGTCCAGAACACACAATGAGACCTTTCCGTTATTCTCTCTCTTTCCTTTTATCAGCCACCCCCATGAAAGAAAGAAAGAGGAGACACTTTCAAGTTCTGGACGCAAGCGGAGTTGATCATGAACATCTTCACCCACATTTGGGGGTGGATGTAATGGATGATGAGAGAGCAAAAAGTAATAATAACGTTAAGGTGGAATGACGCATTCTTAAAGTGGGAAAAAAGAAAAAGAGAAAAGAGAAAGAAGGAATGTGGCAACGATGATGACAATGATGGCCATGTGTCATGGGTGTGAAATGTGGGTACTTGCTTTCTCTCTCTCTCTCGCTCTCTCATTTACCCACATCAACAACAACAACACATACACACGCCCTCCCATCATTCAAATAACGTCATACAGGTACACGTCGATCGTATATCCCCCTCTTGACCTTTTCACTGTGACATGATATGTATGCCGTACTTTAGATAAATATTTTTCTCTTTTTCATAGAAACTTCCCCTTTCTTTCTTGCACTTACCCATCATCATAATTCACCTTGCCTTTTTCTTCATTCAACCTCATGCACAAGCTATTCGCTGCATTATTATCTTGATGCAAATATCTCAATGTACAACCATCATCCATCAACTTGTACACCATTACAAGCATACTCTTACACCATGATGAATGGCAAAGAATGGTACGTTGGTACCTCACGTGGTGCAAACAACTCTGCAACTGAAACGGCAATCTTTTGGGTCCCGGTCCAAAAACAGTAAACAGCACACACAGGCATACCTTGTTTTCTTCCACAGCATCAATCAACTTGGCACACAGACTCCCAGCTTGATACCATCAGCCAGCTATTAACATCTTATCGTGCAACAATTGTGGGTCTGGGCACCAAAGCGCGATACTTAGCAGCACATGCTCCATGCCGGCAAGCGTGCACACACGCAGACATATGCATGCGATGTGGCACGAAACAGTTTACGACCTAAGCTAATCATCCCTCGAATAACATCAACAAACAGTAAGCAAACGTCAAACTGGAGTATGAATAGTGAGTGTTTCAAGATCGCCATTACCCTTTATTATAAAAACGCGCATTCACTTTTCACCTTGGCGTTTAATTTCCCCCTTGGCTTTTTTTCCTTGTGTACAATAGTCTTGACCCTTCTTTTTTACTTCTACTTGTCACAAGATGAAGAAGGGGTACGTCTCGATTCCACAAGACGAGCAGCCTGTTGCACAGCAGCAGTACATGTCCGACCCATCTTTTAGAGAGAAGGCAACGGGCTTCGTCTCACCAAGCGAAATCCCTGGTTCCCATGATCCTGCCATCGTTTATCAACGTCTACGCCACTGGTGTAGTCAAATTTATTCGTCTGATCATAGCCGTGATCCTTTGTTGCCTGCTGAAAAACGTGCTACTGCTAGTCCTCGTCCCATCTCTCGCTTTCGTTCACGTCTCTTGAAGGTTTTCGCATGTGGTGCCTTATTTGCAGCCTCCTACTCTTTATTCAATTATGCCATGCCACACACCAACCAAATGGTGTATCAAGGTACATTTCTTCTCATGATATGGATATAGGCATGGTGACACTCACATTATCTATATACCCTAGATGCTAGTTTACCATGGGAAGATCCCACTTTTATGATCAAGACGATGCCATCTACAAAGAGCATTCACGACTTTTTCCATACACTTGCATCACAACCGCATTTGGCAGGTTCACACAACGACAAGCTTCAAGCTGAGTGGACACGCAGCAAATGGGAGGAGTTTGGTATCCCCAACAATACCATTGAGACTTATTACCCATGGATTAATACACCAAAGACACGTCGATTGGCCATTGTTAGTGGTCCTGAGGAATTCCTATATGAAGCCAAGTTGGAAGAAGAACCCGTACCTGAAGACCCAGCATCATCCCACCCCAATGCTCCACCCACTTTCCATGGTATGTGCTTCTACTACTACTACAAGTACAAAAATGACTCCTTTGACTCATATGCATCATCATCATCATTATAGGTTACTCTGCTGATGGCAACGTCACTGGCTCTGTGGTGTATGTCAACTATGGTCGTCTTACCGATTTCCAATTCCTTGCTGCTCGTGGCGTCAACTTTACTGGCACGGTCGCTTTAATGCGTCATGGTGTGATTGCACGTGGTCTTAAAGTACGCACAGCTGAAGAATTTGGCTGTGTAGCTGCATTACTTTATTCTGATCCCATGGGAGATGGCCCATTCAACAAGATGACTGAAGATGGCACACCCGCTAAATCGTATCCAGAAGGTCCTTGGAGGTCCCCCTCATCGGTTGAACGTGGCACGGTTCACTATTTGTCAATTTTACCTGGCGACATGTTAACCCCTGGTTACGCAGCAACCGAAAATGCTACGCGTTTGGATCCCAGTGATACGTATGCCATGCCTCGTATCCCATCATTGCCAATTTCATGGTCCGATGCCTTGCCCTTGTTCGTTGCCATGGAAGGTCTTGGTGTCAAAGGCGAAATCGATTGGCTTGGTGGCCTTTGTGAAGTCAACTATTATTCAGGTCCAAGTGTTGCTCAAGTCAACGTCGTCAACTTTAACAACTACGAAATCAAGCCTGTATGGAATGTCATTGGTCGCATCGAAGGTGCTGTTGATCCTCATCGCGCTATCATCCTTGGTAAGTGTATGCTGTTACTTTTATCCTATTCCCTCTAACCACCCTATTTTCTTCCTCCTTTTAGGTACCCATCGTGATGCTTTTGGTTTTGGTGGTGCTGATGCTGCCTCTGGTTCTGCTGTCTTGGTACGTTGTCATGCATAGTACATCCAACAATGAGCACTAATCCACTTTTTGTATATAGATGGAAGTAGCACGTGTGTTTGGAATGATGCTTGAACATGGATGGAGACCACGACGTACCATTATCCTCGCTTCGTGGGATGCTCAAATGTATGGCAGCATTGGCTCAACCGAATGGGTGGAAGATCACAAAGATTGGCTTGATGATGAAGCCGTTGCCTATATCAACGTGGATCAAGCAGTGACAGGACCCCACTTTGGCGCTCAAGCATCACCTTTACTCAACAACTTGTTATACGAAGTGACATCTGAACTTTTTGATCCCAAGACCAGTATGCCATTGTTTGATGCATGGAAGATGGATCGTGAAACACGCATCCCACATGATCCCATTGGTACCAAGGGTATTACTACTAAGATGGTGGATCCTTTGGGAGGCGGTTCTGATTACATGGCCTTCTTTGATCATCTTGGTATCACCAGCTTGTCTATGGGTTTCCATGGCGACTATGGTGTGAGCCATAGCAACTATGACAGGTAAACATCATCATCGTATATGCACTCCGCCTTTTTGAACAAAGCAGCTAACATGTCATCATTAGCATTTATTGGATGGAACACTTTGGTGATCCTACTTACGAATATCACCAGCTGATGGTCAAGGTCTGGGCACTGATTGCACACCGCCTTGCTGACGATGTATTGCTTCCATTTTCACCTCTCGAATACGCCAGCGAGCTTAATTTGCGAGTAGCACGCATGGCTGATGAACAAGGTTGTGCCACATTACCAGAGCTATCGGCAGCTGTCAATGCCTTGTATGAAACAAGCGTCAAGTTTGATCACAAATTGCACAAGTTGCGCAAGAAGCTACGCAAGAAGTTGCACACACGAGAGGTGATCGATATTCAAAAGCACAAGAAGAAGCACAAGAAGCTCTTGAAGAAGGTGCGCAAAGCCAACGAGCGTCTTGGCCAAATGGAACGTGCTTTCATTGATCCCGTGGGTCTTCCTGGTCGTGAATGGTTCAAGCACATTGTCTATGCCCCTGGTTTATGGTCTGGCTACGAAGCTGAAATGTTCCCCAGCATTGTTGAAGCCTTGGATCAAGGTGCTAGCCCAAGCTTTACCCGTGAAATGGAAGAACGTGCTGCTGGCATCATTGAAAGTGCACGTAGTTTACTCAAGGGCAAGCACGAACGATTAATGAAGCATCCCCAAAAGCATGACGACGTTGATGATGATGATGATGATGAACCTGCTGAGGATCCAGAACAAGATGTACCAGAAGATGACGACCAAGAGGACGATGAGGAGGAATCCACCATGTTTTAAAGTAACCTTCGTATGTAGTTCTCCCCAACAACTCAATCCCCTTTTCACCTTGTATTATTATCCCATTCTTCCCCTTTGATACTTTATCTCTGAATATAAATTGATGTGAACAAAAGAAAGTTGGATGTCATTCTTCAATAAGGCTGTGCCACAAATAGGTTAAATGTACCGCAGCTAGATGGCTTAGGGATAAAACGAGGATGTTTGTTAGTGATGCTTGTTGTCACAGTGCGAGCATGATGGTTGTTTATGGGGATTTTAGCAACAATGGAGGGAATGCATGATTCTGAAACGGTAGCTAAGCTCTGTGCTACTCGAAATCGTTGTCCGTAAACGCCAACAATTACCCGTCATCCACCCAACTTTATGCATCGTGGCGCAATTAACCATCTATGATAGTCTCTTATGATGCATGCAAGCATATATTTAACTTTCTCCCATAGTAGAAAACACCTTCTTTTCTCCATGACCATTTCTTCCCTTAAGCTCTACTATACGTTGCCATATGGTATGGTTATTAAAAAGGCCCTTACCATGGCTTTTTGTTCCTAATGGGTATATGCCAAACAACATCTAGGGCGCGGATTGGGTGCTGTCATTCAACTATTACTAGAAGACGCATGTATCCCATACGAGTTCATCTTCATCGATAAGGCAAACGAATGGCCACGTGTAAAAGCCAGCTTGCTTGCTTCAAATTATCATTTTGATTGCATGCCCATGATTGAACTTGAAGATGGTAAGCGCTACAGTGCCTGCCTCCCTATCATGCGCTTCTTGTCAAAAAAGATTGGTAAGTGTCACGTGTACTACTTTTAGTTTTTGGCAAGCCGATGTTGATAACAGCTGCTAATCCATGTTACTATCAGGCAAGTACTTGCCCTTGGACAACTTGGATGAGGAGCAGTTTCTAGATGCTATAGCGGATTATGCTTGCGATTGGTTCCAAGTTACTGCTCGTGTTGTGCTTCAACCGGTAAGCATTAGCCCGCTTCCACCGTTGGATGACTTTTTCTAAATAAGGATCCGAACATTAGGATAATAAGCAGCTTCAACAGCAATACATCCTAAAGGAGCGACAGGTGTTTTTTGATCGATTCAACAGACTTTATAGCATGCACAAAGGTCCATACGCTTTGGGATCAGAGGTAACCCCTTCGCTTGATCATAAGCAATGTACTAACATAAAATGACAGATATCTTATGTGGACTTTTATGTGTACAAGATTGCGGCTCGGCTACAACCCAACAAGGAATCGATCAAAGTAGGTCAAAAGAAGGCATGAGTTTAAAAGGCATATGCATGAACTGACTATCGATGAAGGATTACCCCAACATAGCATCGCTTGTTGAGGCGATCAATGCACGTCCAAACCTACAAAACTTTTTGCAACCTTGAATAAAGAAAGGCAGTCGATTAATGCCATTTATTATAAAGATGTCATAACAATACAATTGAGAGCGTGAAGCAACGATGCAAAAAAAAAGGAATCATGGGGACTTTACAGCATGTCTACATAGTGGGTATTGGGAGAGCATTGTCCTGACAATGAATTGTTTCTTTGTTTCGCCCGCTACACAACATGTCTCGAAACGTGCAACATACCCATTTCAGCATTGTGTTTTCAAATACTCAACGCGCGAGAAGCGATCAGCTATTTGCATCTGGTAGGTAGCTCAATGGAGGGTGGCCATGCCAGATCGAAGCGTTGACGGTGTCCATTTTCTGGAAGGATGTCTAACCAAGGTTGTTGTTCATTTTCCCGATCCTCGGCAGCCAACACGTTATTGCTCAACACTCGAACGACAATGGAAGACGACCGATAACGACCATGATGATACCCGGATAGTATTCAAAGGAACGATCCATTGCCTTGACTATCAAACGTTGGAGGCAATCCAGGCACGCTTATCCACCGATCTCACATTGTCAACCCACCTATTGTGCAGCACATTTGATCTATCACTGACAAAGACACCTTTTGCGATGGTAATTGATATGGCGCTCAGTGATGAATATTTGAATCGAGGATGTCGTCTCTCCAATCTATCATGGTCGCGAAGAATGTGGGCTGTGGCGTCGCGTGCCAATCTCCTTGCTTTTACAAGTGTCTTTTACAGCGTGTTGGGAGGAGCATACAGTTCATTAAGCAAAGCCAATGCAAACTATGTAAGTTGTGATCATATTGATTGGATTCATGTTGATATTGATGTTGGTGGATGTAGGCATACAAAGCTGGATCGCTGGCATATCAACAAATCAAGTTGGCTCAATGGCTCAAGGACCCTATTCTCGAATCCAAATGCTGGCTTTACTTTGCGGAGGACTTGATTCAATTGGGACGTTTCAGGAGAGCAGACAAGATTATAGCTCGACAGTGGCGGTTTGCACATGCCCTGAATGATCGTATTGTAAGTCATTCTACGTCATGTTCACGTGGTTAAAGGCAAGGAGGGGCTAATGGATTATGTATGTAGTTGTTAACCATGTGTGAATCGGTACAAGCAAAAAGGATAGCAGCAGTAGCAGCAGCATTGAATGACAGCTCATGTGTTGGATAATAAATTTACACCATACCATATATATCGATCCATAAGCAGGCGAGATGACAATGCGTAATTATTAGGCACCAGCGATATTGTTTAGCCACTTGAAGGAGAGAGTAAGAGATAAGGTCATACGCCCAATGCTATAATTTGATATATTGCGTGGTAGTTGTCAAAAAGAGCAAAATGGGATAGGAGACAGTGTCAAATGAATCCACTTAGCAACCGTCGCCCAGACCACGACGAGCGGAATTTGACTTTGGAGTCGTTGCCTCGCTTAATTGCCTTTGTCTCTCTCTTTTGTCCTCCTCTTGTTCTCTCTCACCCCTCTCTCTCTCTCTCTTCCTTTCTCATTCACTCTCACCCACTTTCTCACTCTCACGCCAAACCATGAGTTCTTGGAAAATACCCGGTACTAAAAGTGAGCATTCAATCCATCCAACAAGCATTCATTCTATGTAAAGGTGTATTGGCATATTCACTTTTGTATACTTGTAGAGCACAAGGAACAAACGTCCTCATCGCCTTCATCATCATCACCCGTTCCTTCGACATCGTCTTCACAACAAGTCGAACCCAAATCTGGTGTGCTTCTTATACGAGTATGCGATGCACGAGATCTCTCGCTTCCACCAGGTGTCGAAGTACCTACTGCACCACCCCAACAACCGCAACCACCCTCTCGCAACCGTGATTCTTTGACCCGCAAGCAAAACTGGTGGTTACCTTATGTTGTTCTTGAATTCGACAAGAACGAGATCCTTGTGGATGCCTTGGCAGGTGATGCCACCAATCCCATTTATCATTATCGAGCCAATTTGTAAGTGTGTTTATCATCCATCTACCTTCAAGATCACCCCTTTTTTTCTCACTTGCTCCTTGGCTTAATTAACGTGTCGCTTATTTTGCATTTCCATCAATCCCCTTCTATGATGATGTCTCCTTTTTAGTGATGTATCACGTACTTCGGATGTATCGATATCCATTTATCTACGTCAACCACCCAAGGCTCAGGGATCAACCGAGCGAACTACCAATGACTATTTCCTCGGTGCAGTCAAGCTTCAGCCTAACTTTGATACAACCAAAGTTGATGATCAAGTCCTCAAGATTACCGGTGGTACCGGTGTTATGCATGTCCAACTCTGCTATAAGCCCCAACAGGTAAGGAAAGGGGGATGAGGATGAATGAATCATGGTCATGCTTATACCTTTATATAATAGGCGAGCCAACCGATTGCTTTTGATTCATTTGAATTGCTTCGTGTGATTGGCAGAGGTAGCTTTGGCAAGGTAAGCAAGGATAATATAGTTCATATATATTACGGCTATGGAAAACGATCATCGGGGGGTGGAAGAGGGCTGGACTTTTGATCAAAAATGGAAACTCATACCAAACACATTACACATTTGCGGGGGTGGGAGAATAGGTCTATGTGGTGCGTAAAAAGGATACCAACCGTATCTATGCCATGAAGGTGTTGCGTAAATCACGTATCATTTCACGATCTGAAGTAACACACACCATGGCTGAAAAGACCGTGCTTGCCAAAGTCAGCAATCCTTTCATTGTTCCTCTCAAGTTTGCCTTCCAAAGTCCCGACAAGCTGTACCTCGTCTTGGCTTTTATCAATGGTGGCGAGTTGTTCCATCATCTTCAGGTCGAAGGCAAATTCAGTGAGGAAAGATCCCGATTTTATACGGCAGAGCTGTTGAGCGCACTTGAATGTCTTCATGGTTTCAATGTAATTTATCGGTAAGATCATTTGATTGCGGGGGATGAACAAAGAGCATGACAATAATGGTATGGTCTATTTATTTCTAGTGATTTGAAACCCGAGAATATCTTGATTGACTACAATGGCCACATTGCCCTTTGTGATTTTGGTCTGTGCAAGCTCAACATGACAGAGAATGAGCGGACAAACACCTTTTGTGGTACACCCGAATATTTGGCGCCAGAATTGTTGTTGGGTCAAGGTTACACGAAATCAGTGGATTGGTGGACGCTTGGTGTATTGCTATACGAGATGATGACAGGCCTTCCACCCTTCTATGATGAGAATACCAATGAAATGTATCGCAAGATTCTTCAAGATGAATTGCGTTTCCCTGACGACATGTCCGAAGATGCCAAGAGCTTGTTGCGTGGGGTAAGTGAAAAGGAAAAAAAAAGTGTATGGGATGATAATAATCGTAATCCTAATTGGTCACATTGCCATAGTTGTTAACACGTGATCCTAACGAGCGTTTGGGTAACAATGGACCTGAGCATATCAAGAACCATCCTTTCTTTGCCAGCATTGATTGGCGAAAGCTATTGCAAAAGAAGTTGCAGCCACCTTTCAAACCCACAGTGGAGAGTGCATATGATACGACGAACTTTGATGAAGAATTTACATCCGAGAGACCTCTTGAATCGGTTGTCGATGAATCGCAAATTTCAAAGACGATGCAGGAACAATTTGCTGGATTTACTTATAACCCAGCCAACGATGGTGTCATGAGTGAAAGCTTCAATGGCAGCGTCGGTGTCAGTGTCGGAAATTCCCATCCCAGTGGATCCAAATGGTAGACACACAAACTTACATCCACCACCCTTTTTCGCAACAATTATATATATACACGAAGCCACTCCATATCCCATCCACATTTTTCATTACACTTTCACCAACTATTTTGTTGTATGCGTACACACAAAGACTTCTCCTACCCAAACGCACATCCAATAAAGTCTTTTTTTACATCATCCATCAACATTTATGGAATCCAACAAACTAATCTGATTTGGCATGCTCCACTGGTAAAGGGCTAACATAGATACGCCACAATGCAGCAATAGCATCCACAACGGTCTTGAGCATACCTCCCCCTGTGGATCCTGTGGTATCAATTTCAGCCAAGGTTGTTTTTGCTTGTGTGTACGGCGGGTATACTGCTTGAAGTGCTGCTTCACCGCCACTCGAAGTGATCAAGACGCTGCGTTTGTGGGTTAACTCATGGAAGCCATGTTCGCCATGATACGATCCTATGCCTGAAGCACCTTGGCCACCAAATGGCAGACTTGCCCTGCTAGCATGCATCATGACATTGTTGACACAAGCACCTCCTGAAGGCAATTGATCAAGTACTAGTAGTAAGAAAGGTTAGATGTAGAACACATGATCATGTAATAAACGAGCCTTACATTTGTTGATGGTGTGCTTGTTTTCACCAAAGATGTAAAGAGCAAGCGGTGTGTCTCGGTTAACCAAGGATGATACAATGCTGTCAATTGTTGGTACAACGATGATTGGGAGAATAGGACCAAAGATTTCCTCATCCATTAGCTTGAAGCCTTCAATGTCTCCTGGCACTTTGACAAGTGTTGGTGCAATATACAAATCTTCTCGATCAGTGTCACCACCATGTACGATCCATTTCTCGGATACGGATTGTAGCACCTGTGTCAATCGATCAAAGTGGCGTGGATGGATGATGCGTGCAAGTGAATCCGATTTTTGGGGATTGGTGCCAAAGCGGGCGACAATGGTTGATTTCATCTTTTCAATCAATGCATCGGCATTGGCCTGGGTTACCACAACAAAATCAGGTGCAATGCATGTCTATATTGACACCATGAGTCTTTTGCTTGTTTTCACATACCCCTGTTGGATTGCATTGTGCTCCCTTTTTTTCTTACCTGCCCTGCATTGAAAAACTTGCCCCAAACGATACGTTGAGCTGCCACGTCAAGGTTGGCATCGGGCAAAACCAAGGTGGGGCTATGATATGACGTGTTAATTGGTTGTCTTCCTCCTATTTGCATATACATACGACTTGCCACCCAATTCCAAAGTTACTGATGCCAATTGTTTGGCAGCTGCTGTCATAATGATACGTCCCACAGTGCCGTTGCCAGTGTAAAATACATGATTGAGTGGATACTCCAAAAGGCGAGTTGTCTCATCGGCACCACCATTGATAACAGCCACCACACTAGGATCAACATAGTGCTTGAGTCGATCCGCAAATAGTTGTGCCACATGAGGTGCAAGTTCGGAAGGCTACATATATGGATGGATGCGAATTAAAAAACGCTCGAGCCAACAAGATGACTTTTTTTACTTGCCTTGAGAATCACAGTGTTGCCGGCTGCCAAAGCTGCCACCACTGGTGCGATTGATGTTTGTACCTGTGATTGGGATACCGTTATTGTCAACAAGGTGACTGGATGGCGAAATAAATAAAAAAGCTTACGGCATAGTTCCATGCACCTACACAAGAAAAAACCTGTTAAAGCTAGTTACACACACACCCACATGCACCTGTTGTCTCTTACCAATCACGAGTACCACTCCTTTGGGTTCCTTGCGGATGACAGCATTACCCTTGAAAAACCATCCTGCTTCGGGATAGCTGGGACTCGCTAATCGGTGGAGGTTTTTGAGGAAACCTTTGATGTCTTTTTTGATAATGCTGATATCGCTAATGAGTGTCTCAAAGGTGGGCCGATGAATGTCTTTGAAAGATGCCTCGCAAATAGCTTCTTTTTCCTCATCCAAGAATCGCAACATCCCTCGTAGCACGTTTTTCCTAAACTCCAATGACCGCGTTTGGCCTATAGTCATACTCTATCGTTTAGCTGGGAGGAGACAATCATAAAGAAGCCAAAGTCAACCTGAGAGGTACATGCGTCGAGTAGCAGTAACGGCTGTCTCGATCGTTTCAATAGTAGCAAAATCAAGGGCAGTCATTTTGGAGAAGAAGATGAAAAAGTAAAGGAAAAGGAAAAAGCAAGGTCGTGCGTAGTTTATGCTAGGTTTTTGTACCATGACGGCCATTCGGCGCCCTTTCCCCCCAATTTGAAGCTCATCCATTCGCTGTTGGTCATCGTTTTATGTAATGAGTTTATGTACAATTATATCTCTACCTACTACAACTAGAATGATCAAGCTGACGTGGTGGTGGTGGTAGTGGTGGTATCATCATCTGGTTTCTTTCCTTCTATCGTTCCTTGATGAACAAACTCCAAGGTTGCCATGATGGTCCGCATATCGTGCTCCATTGTTTCAGCCCAATTCCTTACATCTCCAAGTTCCTTCATAGATTCATCCAATAAGCACATCATCCTTCACAATGACAATGATACATAACATACCTTGAGTGCCGTATTGAAATCATCCACCAATGATAACCATTGCTTCGTTTGCTTGGTGTATTTTGCCGTTTGGTTTGCGAGCTTACGCGATTCACTCTCGAGTTCTTTTTGTCGAGTAAACACCTCGGATACCCTGTTTTATGTTTGCTCAGTGTATTGACCATGGCATACACATGCTGATGCTTACCCTTCATTGAGATGAGTATTGAGGCTATCGGTGAGCTCATTGACAGCGCCCACGGCGTCTTTACGAAGCTGATCTACCCAAGAATGAATGAGCTACTGGTTCTTGGTTGCCAATCTAGTTGCCGTACCGTTTTCACGTTTACGCTCTGATTGTCGTTGCTGGTGTGCTTTCAATAACTGTGCAAGCGATGCATCCGACATGGTTCTCGTTTGGTGTTGAAAGTGTTATGGTGCGAGGTCAAGAAGCGAGCGACAAGAATTGGGACCCGTCATGCAATGGCTCGCTGTGATAAAGATTTGATTCATTTCCCCACCCCAAGAGCACCTAATAAAAGGACCATTGTTTTAGGCGTTGATTATGCCACTGAATAAGATAGCTCGTTGATCACTTGAAAATAGACAATGTGGGTACACTCTTTATGGACGAGACAACAGGTTGCATTGTTAAAGTCGGAGCACAGCCTAAATGATGGATGGCACATGAAAGTTGGCAACATTGCCTGCTAGCCGACAAGCTTGGACTTTGATATTATCCATTCACTCTTGCAAGAAGAAGCATACACACTTGATGATTGAAGCTATCCCATCTCTACTTGGTTGTCTCCTTCCTTCAAGTCACTTGAGATCATGTATCCATGCACAATGATGAGAGGTGGATGATGGCAATAAGGAGGTAACCATGGCATTCTTTCTCGTGGTACAATCTCATCAACACAAAACGCCCCAATCGATTCTTCCCAGAATTCCATTCAAATCCTCTCTACCTGATCATATCCTTCTCTCGTTATTCCCTTTGCCTTCCTCCTATCCCACTACCAAAAGACTTGTGCAATTACAGACTAGCGTAAAAGATATATACTATTAGTTTGAACACGAAAAAGATAAACTATTGGATACTGCAACACGACAACAAGGGTGTTTCCCTCCTTCCTCGTCTTTACAAATGGTCATATGGGAGGAGAACGTAATAGGGATTGGTGTTGTTGAGGAGGCCAATCGAATGAATCTGATACAGAGTGATGCATCATTGGAGGAAAATGCGTATAGTCGTGGTGTTGTGGTTGTTTTTGTTGGGGTTTTGTCGCTTTCAAAACGGTGGTTGGTAGACGTTGACCCATCCACATGTGTGGCACTCGTAGAGTTGTTTGGTGGGACCACAAGGAATAAGAGGGATGAAGCTAGAAGGGAAAAAAAGGGTGTATATAGGTTATATATATGAACGTCCATGACTCATCATCCATATAGCAGCCTCCCTTACCAGAATGTAAAGCACTCGTTGGCCTTCACAAGGTAGACGTCTCGAGCAGAGCAGTTGGGGCAGGTCCACACGTTATGACCCGATCTGCGCTTGAACTGATCAAAACCAACTAGATTGCCGGCATTAGCTCTCTTTGAAGAATAAAGTGGATAGTAGACTTGGTAGCCATCACTTACATGTAAAGCAAAAGAACATAATGTCGCCTCTGCAACACCAAAAGAAATACGAAAAAGAGAAAGAGGGGGGTTAGATTGGTTGTGCGGAGATTGTCTTGGCAAGCCAGCCCATTCATGCTAACGCATTTCGTTTGTTTTGTCTTGCATTGCTGCAGGCACACACGTTACATGACGATCGCTATGCTCGTTGCAAAAGTTGACATTGTTGTGTCCTAGAGTACAAAATCTTCATGTTGTGCATAATACGGATAACTTCGATATTCCTAGTCATTTGTCATACGCGTTGCATGCATAAAGATGTGTGGTTTAGCGCTGTTTTTGCATTGTTTGCATATAGTCCTCAGGACGAGATACTCTCTTGACAACATAACGAGTGGCACAATGAATAGATGTAACTCCCACGGAGCAACTCAAACCCATCATGATAATGAACAATGGTTGAAGGCGTCTTATCATGTTGCGTTTGTTCTTCCTTTTCTTTGTAATAGCATGTAGTAGATGTGCAACACAACGAGAATGATCGTCGACGTTGTCTTTTTCTCTGGATGGCAGGGAAATGTCGACCTTGTTTAAATATGATAATATTCTCGCGTGTAACAATCGGGTGCACAGATTTCTACTATATTGCTTCCGCTATATTGAAATGACGTAAATGTGTTGTATATGTATCGCA
The DNA here is from genome assembly GCF_029851405.1 of Lichtheimia ornata. Classification (NCBI taxonomy): domain Eukaryota; kingdom Fungi; phylum Mucoromycota; class Mucoromycetes; order Mucorales; family Lichtheimiaceae; genus Lichtheimia; species Lichtheimia ornata. Next base: position 136,860 of record NW_026695324.1, read on the forward strand.
TGCTCCCATAGTCCACACATTTGTTGTTTTCACGCCCATGGTTGGCAGTCACCACCAAGTGATAGCTTTTTTTGTGCAGTCCAAGTGAAACAGCGTGACAACCTGCATAATGGGCCAATGCATGTGTTGCGGTGTGTGGTCACCGTGTGCCTGTTTGACGAATTCCAGAAATGTTTAATGTCGCCGCACTTAATTGGAAAGAGAGGTTCTGGATTGTGCCATTACGATTATGCAGCCGACATGGCAACCAATGTTGCCGAGTCTTGTATGCCATTGGTGTTTATGTATAGCAATGGCAACGATAATTAGAGATGGCACTTTTCTAAAAGGAGAAGTAAACAATCGAACATAAAGGGGGGGACAATGCATGATATCAAAGAGATATACCACTTGAATTGGGATCGACTATCCGAATCTGGTTATAAAAGTCTCCGACTCAAATGGCAATCCCAACATTATATTTTTGCCTCACATTTTCTGTGTAGAAACCATTTCTCTACTTTTATTTTCTTCACACTCTATATATGCATCAAGATTCCACGCCCTCCTCGTCTCGAACGACGAGCAGTAATGGGAGCAACAGTACACGTCCACCCTTTTACCATTCCAATTCCTGCCCCAATATACCCGAGCTAAAGTTTACTGCTGACGGTGACGATGATAACGTGAACGAGAAACGACCCTCCATATCGCATCATTCAGACTCGGAACATGAAAAGGCCGAAGATAACCACTCATCAGTGAGCAATACGGATACCTTACTAGAAGCGGCCCTGGAACGAGAAGAGGCACAGGATCGACATACACGATATCAAGAACATGTTGCCAGGTCGGCAGCACTTGTTGATCGCATGCTTAATGATACGCGTGGCAATGATGCAGCAACCAACTTGCAACGCTTTCGGTCATCGAATAGTATTGTGGATGAAGACCCTGGTGGTGAAGAATCCATTTCTGCAGGATTACCTTATTCCATGAATGGTGCAGCTATGGGTGCTGGTGGCAGTGTCTTATCATCCTTGATGAAGTTGGAAGCACAACGTCGCCAAAAGGAACAGCAAGAAAGAGAACGCAAAAAAACAAAAAAGGTTGGTGCTAACTTTTCGGGCAATCGGAACATCTTTTGCGCATTTAAATGCCTCATCTCACACACCTTGCATGTGAATACGTATCTAGAAGCAAGGTCGTAAGAAAAAGAAACGACCTGAATCGTTCCATCAAGAAGCCGAGACAACCGGTTATAACCAACGACCCAAACTTGCTCATCGACCTGCAAGTTGGCTCTCGAATGTGACAGCTTCCAAACATCTGGTCCCCAGCCTCGAAAAAAAGAAACTCATGTCGCCTTCAGTGTCACGCCGTTCATCCGTCGATAGCCTTTTTACCACAGCATCCCAATTTGAGCCCATCACACTCGAGGATCGTATTCGTATCACGTTTGAGATTGCCAACATCTTGCAAAAACAGGAATTCCTACGTAAATTGATCAAGTCACTCATGTTGTATGGTTGCCCAGCACATCGATTGGAATACATCATGCGACGTGTATCAGAAACCATTGGTGTCGACGCCGAATACGTATACATGCCCAATGTCATGTTCATGTCTGTTTTGGATCATGGTACACATACCACCGAAACCCACTTTATTCGACAGACACAAACATTTGAAATGCACAAATTGGGTGAGATTTATCGATTACAAAAGCTAGTGTGTCATGGTGAAGTCTCTGTGGATGAAGCACTTGAAATGCTGGATCGTGTGGCGAGTGAACCTTCTCCCTTTCCACGTTGGCTCAATCCATTTGTATACGCTCTTGCATCCTTTTGTGGTTGCTTGCTCTTTTTTGGTGGTGCTTGGATCGACGCGCTGGTGGCAGCTGCATTAGCAAGTAATGTACTCCGCCTCATCTCATATGCATTTTCACCTTGTTCATCCTTGCAATTTAGTGGTCTTTGCTGTTTATGAGCTCTTTTCCGTTCGCATCGAAGGCATTCAACCCATTTGGGAGATCACCGTCTGTATACTCATTGGCTTTGTTGCTCGAGGTAAAGGAAAAGTCCACACATTGCCACATTGGTTTAGCTCACCTATCCTTTCTTTGTTAGCCATTACAAAGTATGAATTCTGCTTTACACCCATCGCCTTTTCGTCGTTCATTGTCATTCTCCCTGGTTACCCCATGGCTTTAGCTATTGTCGAGCTTGTATCCAAGCAACTTGTCAGCGGTGTGGTGCGTATGGTGTATGCAATGGTGTACTCCTTTTTACTCGGCTACGGCATTCAAATGGGATCATCCATTTATATCTTGATTGATCCAAGTACGAGCACGACGACTTCCAGCTGCATGGCTGCAACCAACATTGGAACATGTGATCAGCAACGTATCGACCAAAAGTTCTTTATTTTACTGGTACCCCTCTTTGCAGTCGCCTATTGTGTCTTTGTACGTGCACGTGTGTTCCGTTGGCCCGTCATGATTATCGTTTCCGCCATTGGCTATGTCGTCAACTTTTGCTTGTCATGCTACGCCCAAGCACCTTCACAAGTGCTCCAAGTGGTGCCAGCCTTTACCATTGGATTGTTGAGTAATTTGTTGACCAAGGTTACGGGCAAAATGTCGTTCGATACGGTGTTGCTTGGCGTGTTTTATCTCGTGCCGGGAGGTTTGAGTATCAAGGCAGGATATGGTATCTTTGATAGCGGCCAGAATGATGCTGTATCGGATAATCTCGGTAACCAAGGAGCCAACTTTGCTCTTAGCATGATTGAAACGTCCATCGGTAAGTTGATTGGAACAGTGCCTACACCTCCCTTCTCATCTATTTTTGCTAGGTATCACAATTGGTCTCTTTGTGGCAACGCTCTTGGTCTATCCCAAAGGAAGCTCACATACACCGCTTATGAACTTTTAATTATTCCCACCTATATCACTATTTGTACATATGTATAAAAAATCGGAGAGCTTTATTATCGTGATGGATTGGATGCTGCTGACATGTGGACATGGTTTGTAAAAGAGTGTTGGATGAATAGCAATGGGTCTCTCAGGGCATATATAGCCTATGATAAACTCCTTTTCGAGATGGTGATGTTTGATGAAAGGTAAAGCGTTGTTGGTATCCATGGTGTGCGACATTCTTTTTATTCAAAACTATGATCGGATCAATGATGCCATGCTCTTCATCCACAATCAATGTTAGTCCTTCGTTTGTTGGTTTCTTTATTCACGATCCCCATTCTTTGTAATGCTCTTTTTGTAAACTAAAAGGGTTCTTTATTGTCCACAATGAAAAAGGTGATTGGAGGATGGTGCTAAACGCCCTTTATGCTTCCCACCGTCGCTATCGTTGCATCCCAAATGACTTCCTTGAACCTTCCTGCCACCACTACTACCATCATCATCATCACCATAATGTTCTGGTTCTTACCGGTCATTGATAGCCATCATCAATCTCATCCACAACTCGCTCGTATTCAAGGAAAGATAAACTGCTCTTCACCTTCTTCGTGCTAGCCATGCGTTTTCCGATGATCACTCGACGTGTTATTGACGCGCAAAGAGACGTTGAAGGTACTACCGATCAGCTTGTCATTGTCACCATGGCAACCTTTACGCCTCCCATTGCTCACGTTTCCTGATGGAGGGAGTAGGTTGGGTGTTCCTTTGCCCATTGATTTCAAAAGTAAAAGTCAACAGCGTTATACATGATCCTCGATCCATTTCTACCAATGTCGTTACTGGTTGCCATGGTCCCATTCAGGCTGTCGCCATAGGTTACAAAGATTACCAAGATAGACATAGATCATGTAGATGCATGCACACAATGATCGCAATAAACGTAGTATACATTGTAATAAGAACAAGTGGAGGATTTGATTTATTAGCGTACAAGAGGATACTATCATCATTATAGTAAACAAGGGCAAGTGGGTGATCTATTACTATTACTACGTATGTGGGGCCATGTTGTGGAAAGGGGGACTCCTAATACTATCACCACCTTCTAATACTATCGCCCCCTTCTAATACTACTATCATTATCATTTCATAATTTTGGTCGGCAACCAGAACTGCTGGTATAACGCAACACTCCAGCAGACGGCGCCTCATCTTTCCTCATTGCAGAAGGGGAACCGCTTCACGTCTGTAGCGCTAGCGTAACCTACACCCTGTCAACTGCGAGGTAAAGGAACTCTCATGCCAACCTCACAAGGAGCAAGGCATATACATACTCCACTCCTGCAACAATGACCAGAACACGCTTAGCGGATAACATCCAGTCATGCTACGACCCAAGAGCATCCATGAACACGACCAGCGCAACATGAATACTTTCAGGCGGAGGGGTAACGAAGAAGGGGGAAAAAACCTCGCTTTGTTACGCGGCAAAGGCTGAGGAAAAAAACCCCCTGTGCAGGCCACTCCAATCAACTTGTTCTAAAACAAACTTACATGAGTACACAGCACCAAGAGATGAATGAACAATAGAAAACTTACCGGGCAAGAGAAAGGAGGATACTGCGCCTCAAAGGAAAAGGGCTCTGTTTTATAAGAAAAAGAGCGCTCTTTCAAACGCGCAAATTTTTGAATCCCAGCGTGGTTTTTTTACGTGCTTTTTTTCGCGCTTTTTCGTCCAATTTCCTTTTATACTCAGCGCGTTTCGCGTCGCGCGTTTTACAGCCTAATCTCTGCCTAAAGACGCCGTTCTTTCTTGTACATGTGGGCAAGTAGAAGGGGAAGTAAAATTGTGTTGTCAATGACAATCATGCAAACTGACACCTCCTATTGTGGCACGAAGCTATCATGCCGACGCCGATCCGGAGAGATGCAGCTAACAGCGACGCCATGTACCACTGCACCTTCTATATACGTACATGTTGATCCACTACTTTAAAACAAAGCTTATTGATCCTATCATGCTGCATCAGAAAGAAAACATACGCGTTCTGTATCAAATTTCTGGCATAGCACACAAAAGTTACATGCATTTATTGGTAAGAAACAACATCTTATAGCGAGCTTTATATGTAATCGTCCTGTTACATCTTTTATGTGTCATTCTGAAGGAAGAGGAATGTTGCTTGAGAACGGTTGAATGATTCGTGTGCATGGAGACAGGTTGATAGGCAAGTATCCCAGCGGGTTTTATCCACCAACGTCAAAAAGTTTCAGCCATCTCACTCTGCATCCCCTTCTTCTCTTTTTCTTTGACGCCCGCCTACATACGAACGACTCAACTTGGAATTGCCGCCAGCATTGACCAAGCACGATCCAAGAGCTTCATTTCAAACGGTCCACCGCCACCCATTGTGAAACGACGACGTTTCTTTTGTCGACAAGATACGAATGGAATGAGGCATCTCTACTTTGGAAACGATGGCATCAGATCTGCTCAATGTTGGTAAGATGCTGGAAACCATGGGAAAGCGAAAGGTGTATCACAAGACGTCCCTGCAACAGCTGTAAGCATCTTCCCTATGCCAGCTATTCACCTCCTGTTATACTCACTTGCCAAGGAAGGTATCAGTAACGCTGTCGGATGGTTTTGGATCAGTATACTATTGTCGTATGCAATCTTGTGGTCTTGCATTGCCTTGGTATGTGGGTGTCGCGTTTTTTATCTATAGCACCGTTGGCTAATTATACACCACAGGATCTACGTGCACAAGCCATATGTCAATCGCCAATGATAACGCCACACACAAGCTGCATGAACAAAGTCAGCCATATCCATGTCTTATAACACCAACATTACGCTTATCGTACACGCCACGCCATAAGGAATGGTATACATGTCGACTGATGAGGAGCAAACGTTGCCTGAAGTATCTGGAGCTCGTTTTCTTCAAGAGACAACGCACCATCTGAATTCCGACAAGGCTGCAACTGCCACTTTACCGAATGCCTGGAGGTCATTGAAGCCTATCGTCCATCTACTGGAAAGAAGGTGCTGCCAAGAGATAACCATCATTGCAACTTTGTGGCCATGTTATCTATGCATCCATCTATGCTCTCTTTACTGCTTCTGAGGACCAGCTTTATAGCTATGACCTTGTTCGCTGCCAACATTGGGAACATGTATTCTGGTAGTGCCTCGACAACGATCAGCGTTAACTTTTGGCAAAGGCTATTCATGGTTAGGTGTCCAAGCTGCCATTGGAGCTGAATAGGTAATCCATTTTGCCATGTTTGGTTGAGACCTCAAGAGTTGTAGGATTTGCTTCAAGGACATGACCAGTGAATCGGTGAGTATTTTGAAGGAGCATTTCAAGAGTTTATCAACGAAGTGACTCGTCGTATTAAGGATGACCCGTTTTGTGCCCGATCTCTTTTGGCCCCTTGGATTATTGGTGGGATGGACACCGAGACTGGAAACATCAGCTGCTTGGCATGATACATAGTTTCAAAGGATACAATGATCAGTAGATGGGTCTATAGAAAGAATATACATGTCCATTGGATGCTGGAAATATACCATGTAATAGAAGATTACGGGTCTGCGGATGATAAAATAAATATACGCTATCCTTGTTTTCTTTTGTATCGAGCAGGGGAATGTTTGAGAATCCCTGGTTTTGGAATAAGATGCGTTAGCAATGGCACATCGGCTTTGGGATAATCTATCATAAAGAGACTTGTTGTTTCTCACAGCGAATTCCAAGGTGTTCTTTGTGGTATGGCTCTTTATGGCTGCATTGTGCTCATATCTGAATGACCACTATATAAATCACCCATTGTCTTTCACTTTTCTCCTTATATTGCTTCTTGCTCATAAACGATGCTATCCATTTCCCCATGTCGGATCCAGCTCTAGAGCACTTAATCTTTCTTTATGCATTGATTGTAGATTGACATTGCATTTTCTCATCACATAAATCAATATCATCGAATCGTCCACCATTTACTTTATTTCGCCTGTATAAGGTACCAAAAGTACCAGTGATAAGATTGCTACGAGTCTATTGTCAACGCGCGAGTCAATACGATTCTGAAACAATCTTGCATACTTTGATCCATCAATCAATGCTATTTTGCATACAATCTTACCGCAGCAACCATGTTCCTGTGCATCGTTTGCAGACAAATTTGGCGGAATTGGAGCTTCCAGATCGATCTTGTCATAGCAACCATCATCATCCTGTTATTCATTATCCTAGCTTCATTCAAAGGTGGGGCCTACTTGCATCCAGAGAACGCTTTGATCTGGTAGTACAACAACAGCGCGTATGGTACCTCGTCTTCCTTCAGCGATGTCTTGTAGTCTTTGTTGTGTTAGGGCGTCGTTGTGAGCGCGTTGGTTGTTCATGGATGGCGTCACCATATGAAAGCTGAAGTCTGTTGTTCAACATGTCGCTTTTACCTGTTCCAGTAGGTAGCACGACAATGCCATCGCGATTACCAAACATGGATAGCATCAAGGTGTCAGCATGATCTTTTGAACGTGGTGTAGCATTTGGACCATGCAATGCGGCCAAGCAAGTCATCATGATGTCGTAGTTTGACATTGTGGTGATTGGTGATGATGGTTGTGCGCGACTTGATGATACATGACGAGTTGATTGTGCATGTGGTGGTGATGAATAAGCATCGATATCGATGGGTTCCAATTGATCGAAAAAATCATCCGTATCCTCATGTCCAGGTGTGGTGACCATAGGTGGAGACATGGGCATATGGGTGGGCACAGAAAATGGTGTAGCCATGGAAACAGCGGGTTGTTGATGTTGATGATGATCTGACAACTGTCTCAGGGTATTCTCCATCTTGTTCACCACATCTTGGATAGCTTCAAGCTGGTCATGAAACTGCTCCTTCACCATGTCCAATGCAACGGCCAATGTCGCAATCTGGTTATTGAGATGGACTTGTTCCTTGCCACCATCTTCATGGTCGATGCAAAGGTTTGGTGTTGCTGTTGAAAGTAGCCCATACAATTCGGTGGACATGGAAACGCGGACTTTGCTATTTGCACCATGTCAAATGCACCACGTTAATTCCAGCAGAGATAGCTATATCGAAAGTGACAAGGTGGCGTGTATGAGTAATGACTCATCAAGCAACATTATCAGACTTTACCTCATTACAAGAATACAATACTGCAATACAACGACAATGAGAGTAGGATAAAAATAAAGCACTATGAATGACCACAAAGATAAACGCTTCTTCACAAAATTTGCAAGAAATGGGATACGTACAAAACCTTGGACGTTTGACCTTGTAAGCAATCAAAGATGACAGAGAAAAGAGACGTGTAGGAGTATGATGGGCGGCGACAACATCCTTTTATTGTGCACGGGTGGGCGTGGGTACTTGTATCTGTTGGGGATGATGCATTGGCAACCTGTCAACATGTGTTACTACAAACCCTGACACATTCATGCACGAACACGCCATCCAACATTAAGAACCACCACCGTCTATTCTCGGTACAATGGAAATCTCGGCGCCCTTTTCATACTTCTTCCATCCTAAAGCGATCATTCATGCACGACCACGTGTTGCTGTCATCTTTGACACCTTCCATTACACTCCTCTTACGCTTACGTCGTGGCACCAAGCTCCTCAATGTCTGTCGGGCCAAACGAGGCATTGATCTACTCATGTGGCTCCCAATGTCCCCTAGAGAACGTAGCCGCTGTATACGTTGGCGCTTAGGCTGGTTACCAGGTGGCAAACCACAAACATGTCCCAAGTGCAATACACCTCGTGGCACCACCAAATCACACTTGACTCATTGCCTTAATATGCATACACGTTTGCAAGTTCCCATACAAAGTATCTGGTGCTCACTACTCAACCTCTCTATAACCACGTTGTACCACTTGTGAACCCTCTACTCTCCTTCACCTATTATTGCACTCCCTCTCTCTCTATTCATATCATTGAACTTCCCTTCACCCTTTTTTCCCATCCATCACCTTACACAAACCTTTACCTTACACGTGGTACTCATTTCAAGGGCTACGTCCAAAACCCAACAACTTTCAAATCCCTATACAAAACCTTCCCCTTACACCTCTGTAGCATCCTCAATACGAAAAATGAAAAACAAGACAACGAATCACGTGACCACATACAAAATCAAAACAAAAGGTAATCGTCACCTGCAGGATTCGAACCTGCGCGTCCAAAGGACAATGCCTTAGCAGGGCACCGCGTTAACCACTCCGCCAAAGTGACGAACTACTTGCATTGTCGATGTGAAACATTTAGGTATACTTAAAAATTTCCTTTTGCAGAAAACAAAAAGAACGTCGTATCGTTATGAAATTACCACCATCATGCAGCGGAGAGAACGCTCTTTTGAATGGTAAAGATGGAATACATGTATGGGAGGTAAGTGTGCAGCAATTTGGGGTGAAAGATTTGGGTCAACGTTGATTGGTCAGGGGGGCAAGTTGAATGAGCTGGTCGCTTCTCCGATATGGTTGGTGTATAGGTGAGTACTTTATGCACCACCATTTACATAGCCACAAATAAAGTTTAAAGCTGTTAATGCCAAGTTGAGTAATATCAAGAGACATGCAAAGGAACAGGAAACGTGAATGTTTTCTTCAATGACGTTTATTCTGACAATTACTATTATCCCGTGCTAACATACGTAGATGGATTTCTATTAGAGCTGTATGCGACATTTGTAATGGATGCTAGTGAATCACAAGAGTTGCACTCATGTTGTCATGGAAACGAAAAGAGTGTTCGATGAACTTCTTGACAATATTGCTGCTACTGGCTGTTGGTTATCATCACCTCTTAAGAACGTATTCTCATCATGACCAAGCCGAATAAAACATGACATTATCCACTACCATGTTGTCAACTTGGGCTTCACATGCTGTTGCTCCATTGCGACATCAACAGGGTCTCCGATGGGTAATCGTTGCTTTTCAGAATGAGCTGGATTGCTTTCGGTAATCTAGGTGAAGGAGTTGGGTCAAGGCATCGCTTATTCGAGTTGTGTGAAAAGTGAGAGAAAGAGCGTTGGGTGGGGTGAAATTGGCATCCAGCGCCGGCTGCTGTCTTGTGGTATTCAATGAACAAAGGTCTCCGGGGACTTGAATCACACTTGCATATGCTCGAGACATGAATCAAACAAAACTCTAGAACATGTGTCTTTTAGCTGGTTGGAAATATAGGGGTATTGATTAGCAAAGCCATTCAACACAATGAGTCCATAAAAAAAGAGGCAAAGACCTACACCAATTTGGGAGATTGTTATTCCTGGAATCAGCAATGGATACTTGGTGATGATGATGGCATTGTTTAATTCAAAGGAACATGGCGATTGTAGAAAATCAACAGCTTTATTCTTTTGCAGCATCATAAAGGGGGTGCATCATTGTCCGTGTAGTAGTCATTAACGCTATCAAATGTTGGAATCATATTTACTTGCTTCTCTTTCAATCATTACATCACCTTCGCCAATCGCTGCTTTGTTCAAGCTTGCAAGCAATAAAAGGTTTGCCGCTACATGATTGATGATAGCACAAAGCTTACAACTGATTCCCTTTCAGCAATGGTATCTAATAAAAGTGCAATGGTCCGTATGGCTAGTGCGGATATTCTCAAGCGGTTGGCATCTTATGAAGCGGCGACACCTTCACAAGAAGAACTGGGAGATTGGATCAACTATAGTCTGCTACGACCTTCGTTGTCTGATGAAGAATTGGAACTTGCTCTTCAGGTTTTCAGGAACCATACTGCCATTAATGATGATCAGCTACAAGTAATATTCGACCTTGAGCCGTACGACATTGATTCGGGAGTACCACCATCATCAACAGAATTTGCATTCTACTTGGTCAGTGTCACGGTGCCTGTCAATATAGTCCAAGATTTCTTGCTTCAAGTCATACTCGCAAATGACAAAAATGGTGATTCGGAAGCAGTATTTGAAGATTGGGAAACCATGTTTGCTCTTCAAGCGGTTGATGGTGCGAATTGTCACGTGCGATACATTGGTCAATGCCGTCTTTCATGCAACACTCCTGAGCGGCGATTCAAAAACATCTTTGGCGAGGTTCCTTCGCGACCTGTCTCCTGGTTTGTCCACTTCCTTGAAACGCGCTTTTCCGCTGATGAGCTACATGACCGAATCAAGCTGTACGAATTTGCTGGAGCACGCTTACCATTAGGATCGACAAAGAGACAAGGCGATCAAGTGGAGAAGCAACTCATTGCTGCATTCGACATTCGACTCTTGCTCAATGCACAAACGGCTGGCTACAACCACTTTTATTGGCGACCCAACGACCATCAACGCCAAGTATTTGAGACCGTAAAGACTTGCTTCTACCAATCCATGGCAACATTGGCAAGGTTCCCTGAATGCGATATCAACAAATGGCTCGCATGCTTACGACATTTCCCAGGCGCGACCGACGACGTTATGAACATGCTTGTTCAACAAGCAAGGCATGAAACATTTGGCGACTCAACCATTGCAGTCATCATTGGAAGTGGTTTACACAAGGTAGCATTATCAAATCTTCAGCCATTCTTCCAAAGCAAGACACGACCGTCCATGGCAACTCGAATGATTCTCAACAGCTTGATTGATGTCGAAGAATGTCCTCGTAGTAATCCAACCGTGTTACGATCCGAATACTTTTTGCCGTTGGTGAACCTGATGCCATTTGGAGTTGATGTTGGTTCTTTCGATCAAAATCTCGGGCAATTGATTGAATACCTCCATATCACACGACCGCTTATTTGCATTACTATGTCTTCACAATCTTCTTCTTGTGCACGATCCAACTTTTGCCATCGATACGGGTTGCCAAGACAACACTACCTGGATCACGTGGGCGTTGCCACCTTACAGCATTATGCCGGCGAGATGTATTTCAATGATCCAGCATCTATCCATCCTCCAAAGGGATACAAGACTATCATCATTCCTCATCTGCATCCTGACGTTGAAAGATTTGACCGTCGCCCTCGTTCACTTTATACCGTATTTTACTACACTTGGGCAATCACGTTCTTTTGGATGCATACGGCTCAAAGACTGGTATTGGAATTGGGATCTGAATTGGATCACGATAGTCTCTGCGAGTTGTTATACCAGCATTGTGCTTATGATGCACCCAACCTACCAGAAGAAGCTCGAGAGCTTTATCACGAGTTGGAGCATGCCAAGAAGGAATTATCATCTCATTGGACTCGACGACGTCTCAAGGTACAGAATGAACCCATGGATCCACATGTTGCAACAGCATTGACTTTGGCAGGATCAGAAGCAAGATCACTTGGTGCTACTCAACGCATGGAAGCCATTGGTAGAGCTGTGGGTCGCCCTAGGAGCAAGGAACGGCAACATCAGGTGGCACTTTTATGGAAGAAGCAATATCCCGATTTATTTGTGCATATCCCATCAAGTGATCGTGATGCTTGGTTCAAATGGGCAAATGGTGTCCCTCAAGACCGCTTTTATTCGCTGAGTGCATTGGCCTGCAAGAGTCACATTGGCGCGGCTACTGGTGATGACCATCCACTTAAGAAGCTTATCAAAAACTTTGGGCCCGAAGGATGTGAAGATGACGATTGGATGGAAGACGAGGATCAAGTGCGTGAAGCTCTCTCACGACGTGGTCGTTATATGCTGGGTGGTTTGGAAGGCAATGCTTTGATCGATCGTATGCGGCAATTATCTGAATCACGTTGGATGCGAGATCGACTCCCTTTTCATCCACTTCTTGAAGGGTCTCAAGTCAAGATTACAAGAAATGGCTCACTGGTGTTACGATGGATGGATGATAGTATGCAAGGCGAGGAGGCACGTGAAATCGTTATCGAGATGCGTTGCTTTGAGTGGATCCCTTTGGAATTGCGAGGTGAAGAGGAGATGTTTACGCTTCGTTTCTTGTCGACTGGTCTTGGATTACAAGTGAACAAGGACTTTGGATCAGATGGCATGAGCGGTGATTTCATTACAAGACAAGGATTCTCCAGGTTCGAGGCACCAGCTTTGATACGCCAGCAAGCAGGTTTTGGTCTTCACCGATATGCTGTTGACTTGGATCGTCTTTGGAGAAGTGAACGAGCACGCATTGAAAATACAGCACCAATACAACCAATGATTGTACAACAACCTCAAGGAAGATCAGCTTTGATGTGTGGCGACAACCCCTCCAAATTTACCTTGCCATGCAATCCTCAAGATGCAGTGTACCTTTTGCAGCAATGGCTTCTCAATGATTATCCTGAACAGGGAGGAGAGGTGACAACGCTGAACCCTTACAAGATGTAAGTGTAGATGTTCATCGCCTTGAAAATTGCCCTTGATTAATAATCATTCTTGTAGCTATACGCTACGAACACCTTTGCCCGATACCAAACCTTTTGAGCAGTATATTGTCATGCATCATCGATCTCATTCTTTTGCGGATTTCTGGCTGGATTTGATCCACACTCTCGGGAACACCAAGAACGCTAGTGAGATACTACGTTTGAATATAGCAGCTATTCGTCAAGGTGTCACGGTGATAAGGAAGCAAACAAGATTGAGAGAAAGCAATGCAGGCATTGAATACAGGATTATCAAGTTCAGTCGCCCTAAATAGTATTAGATACTTGCATGCCTTTGCTTATTTAATCCATCACATACACCAGGTTGAATAAATTCACAAAACGTAATAAAGGGATCATCTTGTAACTTCAAGTTCCACCATAAAAACGATTTGGATTAAACATAATCTTTAGAGTATCGTGCTATCAACTCATATGTGCATGGCGTTGATCACTTGCCTGATTTCTGGATTGAAAGGGGAAATAGAAGTTGAAGGTCGGAAAGCAAGACGACTGGATCATTTATATCGTCGTACCTAGGTGGTTTTGTTCTGTTACCACAACATTACTACATTCACTAAAGATTCCTAGCTCACATGTTGATGGAGGCTGCCTAGTCAGTGTTAACGCTAACTTAGGTGGCCTTATAAAAGAACGAACCATTCCACACGGGCTATTACAAGCGGACCTTACCATAGGCTCGTACGGGAAGGATCCATCATCCATCACGCCGCCAATAGCATTGACCCTTGCAGCTCAACCCAGTCAGATGTGCTATACAAACACGCCTCTGCATCTTCGGCTCTCAAGGATGTAGCGGGCCACTTGACAATGAACAAAGACTACCCTTCATATAGCATCACGCTGCTTGCAACATAAAGACCCCACGCTTGATTTTAGAGTTTAGAGATACAGGCTCATTTATGTTTTACTTATGCCGTCAGCGTGATGGAGTTGCTTTTTCCTACTGGATGGTGTCGACTGCATGAACGGAAAGATGAGCTGAGCGAAATGGCACGTGGTTACACAGACACATCCTTGACAGGTTGCTGCACAAATGGATGATGACGATGATTGCCTTTTGTGAAGGTACGCAAGTAAACAGCATCAATAATGAAGGTGTGTCGTGACTATGATGATACCATATCACACTTGGATGTAGGAGAAGGTCGAGCTGCATAAACCAATTTGTACATGTAAACTCACCAGTAATCAACTCAGTGGAGGGATCACTTCACTTTTTCTCTTAAGGTCATTCCACTCCTCCTTATTGTATCGTAAAAGCCATATACTTCTTGCATGACCCATAATCGAACCACCTTTATTATTCCACCTTCGAAGCAATAGTATGTAATCCACAAGCTAGCAAAGTCCAAGCGTGTAATAAATAAACAATGCTTTATTTCACCTAGCTATCTTGCTACATTGCCACCACCACCCTCGTAGTCGTCGTCCGTCATCATTCGTACTCGTACTCGTACTCGTCAGCAGGCGTCAATCTCCTCGTCGCAAATATCAAAGACACACAAGTTGAAGTGAATGAGATCTTGCAGGCTTCCTTAATCTCGCTGTCGTTATCATCGTCGTTGTTGTGAATGAGGTGATCATCATAATCTTCATTATTGTGAATGTGGTAATCATCGTATTGGTCGTCTCTATAAGTAGAAAGCAGCCAAGTTAGACCATCTGATACCGGGAATGATGACGATTTGGTATACCGTTAGGCGATCCTCTCCAAGGAAGAAAGCAAATCAGAAGGAATTCACAAACCAAACCACCACCATACGAGCAACGTCGGGCGATCCCTTGTTCTTGAGAAAGCACTGCACGAATCACGCAAGGCCAGTTCGATCCATGGCAAGGAAGGACATCACTTACGTAGAGTCCAGGCTCATAGTTGTCCTCATTCATCCTCTCCAAAGAAAGAATGATCCCCAATCCTTCCAATCATTTCCCATCTCATGAAAAGAAATCCTCAAGGGAAAGAACGAGTCTATCACGAGAAGAGCGTGTTGGTTAAACACATTCACAAGCTGTTGTAAATCCCCTTTTACCTCAACACGGTGACCATGCTCTTCCAAAAACCCATCGTCATCGACCCATCCTCAACTCAACGCAGGCCTATAGAGCCCTGGACGCGTTCCAAGAAGCTTTTCCAGCACACTTGGCTAGTGCAGAGCGACGCAGCGGCCACTTGATACAGGCTGGGACTTGAACCCAAAGAGATGATGATGATGCCCCAAGTTGCATTGCCTGACCAAAGAAACCTATTCGATTCATTATTAGCACACACACACAATAAACACCCTTTTCATTGTTTGCTTCATTGCACTTGCCTTTTCCATAGACATAAAGTTCCTTTGCTGCTGGATGTTAGAAACCGAAAACCATGGTGTAGTGTTGTTGAGCCGAAACAAAGCGCCAAACCAGCCAACGTCTTGAAACCAAACTTGCCCCCTATATAAGCTAACACGTCAATGGAACAAGTTCAGCTGCAACATTGGACTCTGAATGTACCTGTTGACACCAAGCGTAAGGCGGGAATAGCAACGAACAAGAGGAAGCAACGATATCGCCATGGCTACCACACTCATTCCTATTTAGCACTTGGACACACTCACTCCCTGACAATGCATGTCCAGAACTATGTTAATGCCGCACTCTTTTATGGTACAATACCTTGATCGAGATGTCCTGAATGGGGATAAAAGCAGAGGAGGGAGAAAGAGAAGAGAAGCGTTGTCTCCAAGTCGTGGAGCTGCTGTCCCCCAAGTTTAACCTTACCCTACCTTACCCCACCTTACCTTACCTTACTTTACCCTCAGCCTTACCCCCTTACCCTTTCCCCAATACACACCATCCACCCATCATCATCATCACCCTCACGATAGGCAATAGGTACACGCAAATAAAAGAAATGATCCTCACGTATAGCAAAAGGGTGAGTGCCATTTTACACTTTACATGATAATGATGATCCAACAACAGCCATTGCCTTTACTACCAGGTTACCTCGAATCAAGAAAGTTAAATGATGGGAATGATGGGCTGGAGCAGGGCAATCGTTCGTATGCATTGGATTGGGCAACAAAGGTGAATGGGAGGAATGGGCTATTAGCCGGCAGGTTTACAAATAACTTACCAATTTGATTCTTCTGATATTGGATGATGTTTCTGTGTTTGAGCGTTTTTCAGTCAAATGTCATCGGATCAAGAAAGTTGAATGATGGGCATGCTAGGCTGGAGCAGGACAATCGTTCGTATGCATTGGATTGGACAACAATAGAGAATGGGAGGACTAAGGTTATTAGGTGGCATTTTGAACTATTCCTAAATAGTGTACAAGAATCATGCATCGCCTGTGCTGAACGACTCGAGTTACTCAAACACGCCCTCTGCATCTTTTGCTCTACTATAGTCATATACTTTACATTAAACAAAGACCACTCTTCATATAGCATCACGCTTACAAACATAAAGGTGCCTGTATCTCCAAACTTTACAATGAAACGTGGGGTTTTGAATAGAGCAATGGGCTCGGCTTGGCCAACAGCACCTTGTGTGAAAGTTTCATGATCAAGCTTGCCGATCCCAGATTTCGCAATGTCGCCACCAGCCAAACTGGATCTGGGGGTCGAACTCTTCGACGACGACGACGAAAAAATATTTTTTGGGCTGTTTGCGACATTGAACGCGAAACTTTCACACAAGGTGCTGTTGGTCAAGCCGAGTACATTGCTCTAATAAAAACCCCACGTTTAATTGTAAAGTTTGGAGATACAGGCGTCTTTATGTTTGTAAGCGTGAGGCTATATGAGAAGTGGTCTTTGTTCATTGTCAAGTAGGTGGACCCTGGCAGAGCCAAAGATGCAGGAGGATCTCTTTGGGTAACTCAGCTACTTTGCATGACTGCAAGGATGGAAGGATGATACTGTATACTATTGACAATAGCCCATACATTGCGAGCTAACAGCTACTTCCACCCAATACCAACTTTTGTCTACTCCATCATAATGGAACTATGCTCCTCCTCCAGACATTCATTTCCTTGATTCAATTATCTTGATTCGAACTGATTTGGCTGAGCTACGGTCAAAGAGAGATTACTCAACCCATACATCAGCATACATTCGAATGTCTCAGCTGTTAATCCTTGTTCGACCGTAACTCAACCAAATCAGCTCGGATCAAGCTACTTGAATCATGGAAATTCTCGGCTGGAGCACGAGCATCATTCCCATCACGTGGATTCGCAACAATGCTGATTGGATAAAAGTGGCTATTAGCTGCCAATGTATGAGGTTTGCGTACCTGTCATGCATTGTTCCTGAGGTCCGGACTTTTTAGCTCAGTTACACAAAGAAGTGGTCCTTCATTTCCATCCTTCAACTTTCTTGATCCGAGAGGATTTGCCTGAGATACTCTCAAACAATGAAACATCATCCAATTTCAGAAAGATCAATTTGCAAACTAATTTGTAAACTACCAGCTAATCGCCCCTTCCTCCCATTCACTTTTATCGACCAACCCAATGCATGTGACCGATTCCACTGCTTCAGCTCATCATCTCCATCCTTCAACTTTCTTGATCCGAGAATATTTGACTGAACGACGCTCAAACAATGAAACATCATCCAATTTCAGAAAGATCAATTTGCAAACTAATTTGTAAACTGCCAGCTAGCACCCCTTCCTCCCATTCACCTTTGTTGCCCTAAACAATGCATGTGACCGATTGTCCTGTTCCAGCCCATCATTCCCATCCTTCAACTTTCTTGATCCGAGAGGATTTGATTGAACAACGCTCAAACAAAGAAATGTCAATTCTACTTGCATTTAATTTCCACTTGTTCCACTCCCAGCATCTTCCCTCTTCCTCCCATTGCCAACTGTTGGTCCATTCAAGTACAACTACCGCCTGCGAACGATTGTCCTGCTTCAACCCATCTTGTCAATCCCACGCTTGCCTCGATCCGATTGTCTTTGACTGAATGGCAAGTCCATGGCGTGTACACACCACTACAACACTCCCCGCGTCTCTTGACACCACACATTGTCTTGCATGTTGCTCTACCACGACCCATCGTAACAGCGTTCATTACAGCGGCACTCATGCGCATGAAAGCAAGACTTTTGTTTCGTTCTTCCATTGTATATCAATAATCTGTCCATGTCTTTTGGCAAGCATCAATGGTAGTCTTTGTGATATTTGACACTATTCCCTGATGGATCCTTTGTGCTTGATGTACCTATGACGGGTGCGTACCATACTCCTCGCTGATTGTTGCTGCAAGTCCTCCAGGAGATACCTCAACACCCTATTGGATCCAAAGTGTTCTGCCAACAAGTATTGCAGCTATTGCATGATCGAGAAGAAGGAACACCATTGCGAAATCTGCTACGAGAAGCACGCAACGACGCCTGATGTCAGCTAGTGGAAGCAGCTGCTTTGAGACAACAAGGATCACCAGCATAATCTCAAACACCTATGTGTGGTGGCCGCGCTGGTCCAGCCTCGACGACACCAAATCGACGCCGTATCCTCAAGTATTGGTATCAAGACAAAGGCGTTATTCGACTTTTGAAGACCAACGAGGGCCTGCCATTGGGTGGTAACCGTACACGAGTTGAATCTTTTGCTATCAGCAAGGTCTTTACTCCATTGTCTCGAGTTACCTGCAGCAACTTGTCTTGCACACGTGAACAGCAGATAGCCATTGTATAGAAGCAGCTTTATTTTCGGATAGCAAGTTGCTTACAATACAAATGTCTTCTTATGGGTATGGATATGGATATGGATATTGCTTTGGGTATATGGGATGGGTGGAATTGGGTATATTAACCGAGTTGGGGGTCTTGGTTCACTTGGTTTCGATGGTGCAATATCAGCTATCAAACATTAGATGCATTCATGGCCTTGTAAAGCTGCTGTAGAAAATGACCAAGCCAGTGATTGTTGAACAGAGGGATGGAAAAGGAAGCATATCAGCAGCGATGAAAGGGGGTCTTTCTTATTGGGCTTGCAATGGATGGATGCTATCATGCGTAGTGATGCTTGATCTTGGGATCATGCCACGTGAATATGGCTGAGGATGATGATGGATGGGGCGAAGATGGTTTACAGCCATGGATGATATCGTTATACTTGAGTCAATGCATGTAGCAACTATTTTGCAATCATGGATGGGGGCGTTTATGAGAGCAACAATCAACAATACAATGACACAATGACACACGTTGACTCTATAAGTGATTCACTCGTACCTGATTCGATTTGTGAATACTTGATAAACATTCACACTACCGTGCCCTATTCTTTGAGATTCAATACACACTCTTCAACCCACCAATGATCCTTCGAGATGTGGAAACACAAAAGCCATTGACAACCATATCATCGTCGTCAAGCACATGTATTCGGCCCTTGCTTTGATGGTTCATTCACTCGATAGTGTGGTGGAGAAAAACATCACATAGAATTGGCCAATACAGCAAAAATGATCGACAAGCGTGGTTTCAACGGGCCAATGGAGTCACCAAAGGAAGGTACTACTCGTATAGTGTACTTGCTCATCAAAGTAATGCCCGCGCAGCAGACATTATTAACTATCCTTCGTCTAGGGTAATCAATGATTTGGGTTTGGAGATTTATGAAGGTGATAAAATGAGGATCAAGTACGTTCGGCTCTTTCGCGAAGGAATCGCTATATGCTAGGAAGTTTAGAAGGTAATGCTTTGACTGAGCATATGCGATGCGAGATCAACTCCCTTTTTATCCACTTCTTGGAGGGTCTCATGTCAAGTTTACAAGAAACGGCTCACTTGTATTACGATGGATGGATGATAATACGCAAGGCGATATCATTATTGAGATGATGAGTGGATCTCATTGGAGTTGCGAGGTGACGAGGTCGACTGGTCTTGGATTACAAGTGAACAAGGACTTGGGATCAGAATGTCATTCCTTTTAAATGAACGATACGGATTGAATAAATTACTTGGCGTATGATTGGAATCATCTTGTGCTTCCAATTTGAACCACATCTTAACACTACACCACTTTGTGCCGTAAACCCATACTACTTTGATCAATTTTGATCCTTGGAGATTTCTGAGAAGCATAGGAAACATTTATCTATGGGGTGTTACACAGCAAAGTAGTCCTTTGGATCGTCATTATCTTTTGCGTTATCGTTATGAGAAGAAATGGGCATTGTGCAACATTCAACAGCAGCAGCCATTGGAAGGTTGTCAAGATGTATTGCAATTTCAGGAGTTGTGAGGAGTTTAATTTTGAAATGACAGCATATCGAATATCCAATAGCTCCTATTTCGAACAAAGAAGGGCATCAAAGAGTGTCATCTCAGCACGTTTTGACAGTAATTGGTTGCCAAGCGTGTGTGTTATGTGGTTGTGTGTGATGTGTGTGGCACAATCATGATGCCCAAAAAAAGGTCAGTTACACAAATGCTTGTAGGTAAGAGACACATTCACTTTACATTATCCTCTCTCTTTTCACCTCCTCTTCCTCCTTGTTTCCACTACGCTCGTTTTCTCTTTTTCTTTTCCCGTCAAATGAACCACTCTCGTCATGGCGCAGCATCAGTCATCAGATTCCAGTAATAGCGATTCTCTCAACCAACCCCCTGCCCTCGAGGCCCTTTACAATGACTTGGACGCTTTCATTAACGAGCTTGGAGGAGATGAAGCCATGTCAGCTATTCAAGCGCGCCATTTCGCGACCCGAGGACAGCAACTGCAACGGGTAAACAATGATACTTGTGCTTAAAGGTAGATGCATATCTAACCTTGTACAATACGCGTGTTTTTATTTAGCAACAAGTCTCAACACTCACTAGCAGTATAAACGACAGCCGGGACTCGTTATGCCCGGATGAAGATTCATCTTATTCGGGGTATTCGCCTCTACTTGAAAATTACAAGCGGCCGTTTAGCCAATTCAGGGACAAAGAGCCAGCTCCAACATCATCAACACCACCACCAGTACCACCATCATCCGAACAAGAGGAGGAGCAACAATCAAAGGATCATCATCAAGAACAAGCAACTGATAGCAGCAGTAGTAGCGATGACGAAGATGAAAAACCTTTATCACAATTGATGCCAACAACAGCAAAGAAAGACAGCCTCTTATCACCACCCGTATCTCCTTCTCTTCTCGGCATTTCACCCGCGCCATCATCATCATCACCATCAGCATCTGCTGCAGCTGGAGCTGCTGTATCTCAATCAAAAGGATTGGATTCACCTACCGCTCCATTTCTTATGCCTCGTACAAGTTCATTAACCCATCAACAACAACAACAGCAACAGCAACAACGTTCTTTACCGACATCTCCCACCGGTGCTGCAGTCCCATCCTCAGCTACATCTGCCACTTTTACTCAACCACCTTTGTCTTCTACTTCCATCGCTACCAATGCTGTCATCCCTTCATTATCATTTCCTGAACATTATCGTCTTTCCGAGCTTGGTGAAAAATTCATCATTGAAATACGACAATTGAATGAGCATCGTCGCATGTTTTGTACAGCCGAATATCCATTGAGCTTTACTGGTGAAGAGGCTGTGGTATGTATACGCATCTATTTAGGAGACAAAAGACTCACCTCACATGACTCTATAGCAAATCATTGAATCGATTCTTCCAGCGGGTGTACCAACAGGAACAGCATTACAAGTGGCTCGAGCGTTTATGCGTACATCTCCACCTTTGGTGGGTCCTATCTCCTATTCAGAAAAGTCACTCAAACGCAATACGCTCTATGAATCAGCCAACGAGATTTATACACTTATTGATGACACGATCGATACCAGAACCCTACCCCAGAGCGTGCTTACGCCGTTGACCAGCTGCTATACCCAGTTTTGTTTACCAGGTCAAGGTGGTTGTTATGCACCATGTTGTCCCAATCGACTAGAAGAAGATGATGAGGATGATGAGAATGCACAGGTAAAATGTTGGCGGGGGAATGATTGTGAACGCCAATACTCATTTGGGCTATATTATAGGGTGAACGAAGAGCCAAGCTTGGACGACAAACATCACTCAAATCGGTGACTTCTTCGCATGATACGGTAAGTTGATCAAAACTGGAGATAGGCAACATGGAATTAAACATGAACGTGTAGAGTTTTTCACGAGCATGGTCAGCCAATATGCCTCGAGATATATTGCAAAACACACCCGAGCCAGAGATCAAGCGCCAAGAAGCTATTCATGAAATCATTTACACCGAAGAGGATTATGTACGCGATTTGAATCTGCTTGAAGAGGTAAGCATGGATGATGATGACGAGATAAGGGAGAGAAGGTTGTGCTAAAACGAGGTATGATCGATAGCTTTTTGCAACACCATTGTTAACAGCACAATGCTTGGAACCAGAGCGACGAGATGAATTTTGTGAGCATGTATTCAACAATTACAAGGAGATCCTTGATATCCATCGAGATTTATGCCGCGATCTACGGGACCGACAGAATGCTTGTATTGCTGGATCGATGGGTGGTTTTGTTGATCAAGTGGGCGACATTTTCCAAATGTATCTCCCTCGATTTATGGCTGCCTATGAACAATATGGCCCTCATGTGGTGCTCGCTGAATACGCTGTCAAAAAGGAAGCACAACAAAACATGCTGTTTGCCAACTTTGTTCACGACACTGAAAAGCAAGCCGAATGCCGCAAGTTGCCATTCCGCCATTTTCTGATTCTGCCAGTAACACGATTACAACGATACCCTTTGTTGATGGGTGCCATTCTGAAAAAGACACCTGATGATCATCCGGACAAGGCGTTCCTCACATCATGTTGCGACATGTTACGAGAGGTGGCGAGTTGCATGGATCAAAAGACTGAGGAGACTAAAAAGGTGCTTCGATTACATCAAATCAATGATGCCATCCGATACAAACCAGGCGAGGAGCCCTTGTATCAACAATTGCAATTATTGAATCCTGCAAGACGACTCTTGCATGAAGGTCCTCTCACGCGTCGTTCACACATGGGTGTGGAAACCATTGATTTGCATGTCTTTTTATTCGATCACTTGCTCCTCATGACAAAGCCAAAAAAGAACAGCAGCACTGGAGAGGTTGAATATCACATGTCCAAAAAGCCTATTCCATTACCACTCTTGCAAGTGCATGAAGCAACAGAAGGTTTTGCTATTGGTTTACGATCCATGTCAAGTACACTTTCATCAACTGGAACATCAACATTGCAACATTCGACTACCACTACCACAGGGCTCACTTCACCAACAGGAGGACTTGTCAGCACTAGCAGCAACAACAGCAGCAGTCCAATGCTCATCCATCATCTCGGTAGACATGGTGGTGATTATCTTTTGTTTGCTGAAAGCTCAGAGGTGCGAATGACATGGAGAGAGAAAATGGTCGAAGCCAAAGCTGCATTGGAGCAAGCATATCCTGACAATCAAGTATTTGAAATTCGGACTCTGAGTGATACTACATTTGCGGGATCTGGTGCACATAATCAAGCGTTCAATCACGGCAAGGTCACTTGTTCCATTCCCTTTGGTAGGTTCTTATTGTTACATGTTCATATCAAGTACGTGTAATCGCTAATGTTGTTGTATGTTGTAGAGGGCGCCAATGGTATTCGCATGATTGCAATTGGTACCAACTTGGGTGTGTGGATGGGAATGGAAGGAGATACAACAAGTATGCGTCATGTTTTGTCACTATCGGATATCACTCAAATGGCTGTGCTGGAACACGAGCATATTTTGGTCATCTTGGCAGGTATGTTCGCATGTCACGGGATCATGGTCTTGGTGCTTATCATTGTGTCATTAGATAAAACACTCTATGCATATGCATTGCAAGGACTGGATCCTAATGCTACTCCGCCCAATCAATCCAACAACAATAATCAGCGCCCAAGTCAGAAAATTGCTCAACACATTTCCTATTTCCATGCTGGTGTTTGCAACAATCGTACCCTTGTGGTGGCCATGAAGAAACGTGGAATGGATAGTCATTTTCGAGCTTATGAGCCTGTGTGTGGTGATTTACGCGGCCCGCAAAACCTGAAATACCTCACTGTAAAGTCCGGTCTCTTTGGTTCCAAACAACCACCACCATGGTTCCATATCTACAAGGTAAATAGAAAGGTTACATATACTACTTGAGCATGCTTATTTACTCTCTCTCTTTTTTTTACAAACTAGGAATTCTATATTGGCGCTGATTCGAGAGATGTCCATTTGCTAAAGGCGCGTGTGGTGGTGGTGTGCTCACGTGGTTTTGAAATCATTGATCCTGAACACTTGAATATGAACCGCAACCTACCAGACATGACGCATCCTG
Organism: Lichtheimia ornata; assembly: GCF_029851405.1. Lineage (NCBI taxonomy): Eukaryota > Fungi > Mucoromycota > Mucoromycetes > Mucorales > Lichtheimiaceae > Lichtheimia > Lichtheimia ornata. The sequence goes on from NW_026695324.1 coordinate 161,512, forward strand.
ATTTTGCATCAATCTTTAAAAGTAATGCGGGCAACGACGACAATATTCGCCCACTTGGTATGTTCCGATGCAATGGACGCTATCTGTTATGTTACGATACGTTCGCTTTTCTTGTCGACAATCATGGTGGGCTGGTCAAGAACTCGTGGATCGAGTGGGAGGGCAATCCTCAATCCATTGCCTTTTGCTACCCATACGTTGTTGCTTTTGATCCAAGGTTTATTGAAGTGCGACATGCTGAAACTGTAAGTATTAGCAAGCAGCAGGGTACTATTTACACACTCCTTTTATTAACATGCATTTGCAGGGCCAATTAATACAGATCCTTGCTGGTGAACATATGCGCTGCCTTCAATTCACTACCCAATCTGGAATGCTGGCACCCGTCATTCATGGCTGCATGGGGCATCCTTTCAAACCTGGTTATCAATACGTCTTTCAACTTGCCGCCACATTTCAACCTATACTCTAATCACATCACTTGCATGTATACAAGCATTCCCCCATTTAATCCTTCTACCCTTTTTAATATCGCTCACATTCCATTATAAATATACAACGCAACTTTTGGCTTGCATAGCAAACTCATCTTGAAAACTAGTAGTCTCTCTCTTTATATGAGATGGTGATGTGTATGAGAGTGAGTGGAGGGTGTTCTTTTTTTATAATAATAATGGCTTTGGAGAATAAAGAAAAGATATTACAATGAAAATGGTGATGGAGGGGGGGGAATGTGATGTGCATGAAAAAAAAGTGTTACATAAACAACACGTCTTTACAACCGTGACAACTCAAACACCAATTCAGATCCAAGTACAGGATCGTCCATGGCACAATAAATGGTATCCATAGCATCTGGTTTCAGACACCGTACGTTCTTGCCGGGAATCACTTGGACAAGGTCGCCCGAGTCCATATGTCGCACTTCGATGAACGTGGGGTCAAAGGCAACAATGTATGGGAAGCTCACTGCAAATGCAGTTGGTTGACCCTCCCATCGAATCATCCAATCGGGTCGCATCCTTCGTCCTTTCTTGTCAATGTAGAATGCCATTTCTACAATCAAATGTTAACCTCACTATCCACAGCAACAATGAAACATGCACACACATACCATTATAACAAAGAAGGATGGAGCTATTTTGATGTCGAAACATGGAAATCGGTTTGAGATTTTCCTTGTGTAGCATGGCATGATGGCTTTCATCTCCAGGATCCAATACACCTAATCATCACCAACAATAATGGTGAGATGTCTTCAACAATGAACAAACAATAGGATACTTACTCTGTACTTCAGCTGATGACAAATCGACCATTTGGAATCCTTTGGGGCTGCCGACACAGATGATGTTTTTAAAGTATTGAATCGATGATGCTTCTCCAGGTAGGTATAAATCCTTGTAAATCTTGAGACCTTCGCTGGTACCCGCACCATTAGCGCCACGCATGAGACGACCCAATTTGCTACGGGACTTTTTCTTGTCGGTGCTCATGTGTGGTTCAAGGGCACGGATGGTGGATTGGATGGTATTGTGGCGCACATAGCACACCAATGTCTTTTCAGAAGGGGTATCTTGGAAAATGGTGCCCACCTTGAAAAAGGACACATGGCTACTCAACTTGCGGCCACGTTTGGCAGAGTCTTCAGCAAGCAAACTTTCGAGAGAGTATGTGTAGAGCACCTTTTCAGCTAGCACAAGGATCAAGCCTGATGGCTCAAGCACATCAATTTGCGACACCTTATCCATGGGTAGCAACCGACGGAGATTTTCATTGGTGTTGCTATAGCTACCACCAGCAGCAATGGTTGCCGCACTCGATGCAACAGGGGTTGGCTCCTTAATATACACGCCCTGATCACTGCCAAGCACCACTGTATCACCATACGATGCAGCACACGTAACACGATTGAATGCATTAAAGAAACGCGCGTCAATCGTACGAATGTCAAACACCTTTTGCTTTTCCATAAGGGCTTGTCGTTGTCCTTGAATCTTGTCGACCCATTGCCTTCGACCCAAAAGCGTAGGAGCATACAAGGTGATTGGATTGGCACCACTGCGACCAAGATAGTTGAATGTAATGGGGTATCCTTTGCTGCTAGCATTGCCGAGATTGGTGGATGAAGCAGCAGCTGCAGCCGTAATGGCATCAATGTTGTTGAGAGAAGAAATGGAGTTGTTGGAAAGGCTGGGGCGTCCATAAGGTAAAATGGTGCTTCCACGTCGTGATTGATCTGGTAATGTGATGGATAATAGAGCAAGTGGAATGGGCTAATGTGTGCGAAAATATGAATGAGATGATCTACTACTACAATATTGAATTGACGTTTTTACCTTTTTGTAAATCTTGTACCTCTCGAGATTGTTGACGCATTTGGGTTTGACAAACAACAGGCAGTGGTCAAGCAGATACACTTGCACATCAGCTGATTCAGTAGGTCCAGACCCTTTCCGTTTCAGTGGCCCTTTCATGATCACCTTGCGTGTCTCAACATCCAGGCCCAAGTTCTAGCCCATCGCCCCTTGTTGATCAGAATACAAGATCTCCATTTCTTCTTTTCATCCCTCCCCCATGTCGCACATACACACACACACATACCATGAATCGCTCATCCACCATGATGGGTGCTTTGTAGGAGAGTTTTTCTGCTAGGAGTTGCAAGGAGAATTTGCTTTCCATTTTGCCCGTCTCATGATTGACATCGCTTAGAAACTCGGAAATGACATTCATGGCTTTGGGAATCAACTCCTGATCTGGATGGTCGGCAGGGGTATGCTTGAGGATCTCTCGAAGTAGCAAATTGTATCGGCCCAAACGCGTGGTTGGCTTTGTCAAGTAAGCATTCAATTCCAGCTTGCGTGATTGTGGTAATCTTTCTGTAGTCTAAAATGCTGCATGAATTTCTTCTTGTTGTAGTTGTGTGCCATGCATGAAATGAAAAAAGTACCTCGACAAATTCCATAAAGGCTGGATTGGTTGATTTCTCGGTCTCCAAAACATAGCGGCTCACCATTTGATGCGCACCGTATTGTACAAAGGGGCCAAATGAGGCAACATGCTGCAGCATAATGTCGCCAATCTGATCAACAATAGGAGACGATGCCTTTTGTCGGGATTCAAGAGCCTTGGCAAGCTCCGCATTCACATCATGTACTTCTCGCATATTCCAGAATAGATCTTGGATAAACTGCTCTCGGTTCTCTTCAGGAATCACTTGGCTTTCAAGCAACGGTTCAATCCAGTACTATGTATGTGTTATAATAAGTGCCCATGTTGTTCAATGGATTGGTAAAGCTCCATCATACCTTGATAACGTAGGCAAGATCATTCACAAAATCACGCTCCGTATATATCAACTCGAATATGTTTTCCTGCCGCTTCTTTTCAGCACTCGACAACTTGCTCAAAATCTGCTTGGGTACAGTGCTTGCCCATAAACGATCATCATCCTAACAATAAAATGAATATCCCAAGCCTGATAATTGAGGATGATCACATTGTAGTACCTTTTCCATGAGCGAAGACTTGCTACTTGTTCGATGTAACGTCTTTTGCTTTGCCTGCTGTATCATATTTCCTCAATTAGGATCCTGTAAATCCCCATGATCCATCTTGTCCCTCACCTGTTCAATGCGCCGAGGGCAGAATAAGCTGTAGCAAAGATTGTCACGTGAACAAGTAGGCGAATAACAATCCGTCAATAATGTAAAGACACCATTGGGTAGCCGATCCGAAGCATCATTTGCCTTTTCAGCCGTTGTCATGTTGTCCATAAAGTTGAATTCAGACTTTTCATCCTCTTCATCTTCATCCTCTTGATCAGCACCACTGCCACCAGTGAATCGTTTTTGTCCCATGTTGATATGCTGCTTGAATTGATATAGCTCGTTGACTGAATCACGTAGTCGATGTTCATAGTTGACGTCATGGAAAAGCTTTTGGGCATCCAAGGCACGACCCAATAACAATGCAAGGTTACGATCCTTTGTACCAATGTAATGGCAAAGTTTGTCCTACCCCTTGAACGTCAATGTGGAACCTTGGTTACACATAGCCCGTTTCTCAACTTACCACAGCCTGTTTTCCATCAAATGCATCCTTGTATTCAATGCTATCTTTGATCTTGGTACTAAGGGTGACACGTTCTTGAAGCATTTGACCCGTGTTGGATAATAGAGCTGGATATCTGCCTCGAGAAAATGACTCGTGGGGACGTAGCACTTTTTGTTGGTCGGCAGTACTACCACCAGCACTCTTCTCGTCGGGCTGTTCAGTGTGTGAAAAAGATTGAGATCTCTCGCCCTTGGATCGTAATAACGTCTTCCTTGGCGTGATGGGCATATTGAGCATGCTTTCTGCTGATCGTCGAAGAGGTGTTGGTGTGTATTCATGTGATCGTAGATTGAAACCTAAAACAAGAAGCATGTCAATATTGCATAAACACACACGCGTGGATCATGATCACTTACTGCTTCCGCTACGCGACATGGCTGATAATTTGGCACGCATAGGTGCAGTTGTTTTTGAGAGACGCGATAAAAGACTTGCAGCACCTCTGCTTTTGCTACGCTTCAGCTGCTCGGTGCTGCCATCGAGTACTATTTTTGGCTCAGCACCCGTTTTAGATCTGAAGAGAGTGTTGGATCGGGATGGTTTGCCATTTGCTGCTGCTGCTGCTGCTGCTGCTGCTGCTTTGTAAAAGGCACTGTCGGTGGTACGTAAACTTGACAAGGACACAGTATCATCGGTTCCCAATATCTCGGTGCGAAGTGACATGATGGATCCAGCGTCGCTACTCATAAAGCTGCGGATACTTTTTGGTGATTCCACAGGCGATTTCAATGGTGCATAATAAGAGTGCATAGCCCATCCCACTTGTTCCTCATTCAAAACGGTGTCCTGTTGTTGCTCGTCTTCTTCTTTATCATCGTTGTGCTCGTCTTCTTCTTTGGATTGTTCTTCGCGGCATTTCTGATAATAGCGATTGCGAATAGTGGCAGAGGGTGTGAGTGTCACAGTTGGAAGCTTTTCACTGGTTGCACGAGGGTGGTGGACGGCGTCATTCTTGTTGCTGTGGGTAGCATTGGGTGAAATGGAGATGGAGGTAGCAGAATGCATTTATGCAAGGTACATTAAAGGAAAGGGAAGGAAAGGCTAGAGTAAGAAAAGAGAGGGTTGCCTATGTGAGAGTTGTCTGTGTGTGTGTGTGTGTGTGTGTGTATATATGGAGAAAGAGAAAGAGAGAGAGAAAAGGAAAAGAAAAAGAAAGAGAGTAATAATATTATAAAGGTGGGGTAAAAGATAACAAGCAACGAATGCCAAAAAAAGTTCTGGACGCAGGGCAGTGGGTGTGCAAAGTGAGCAGTAATACGTTGAGCATTAGGATGACACGTTGTTGCACGACGAAAACGGTAACCATAAAGAAGGAGCTCTCAAGAGATTTGATGGGCCGCACATAAAAAGTGTATCCTAGACTACACACAAAGCCATTTGATGATGTGCCTTTTCACATAGCACAGCAGCAGCAATACACACATATAGATAGCCAGCTCTATTAAAAGCATCATCTGCCCATCTTGTATCTTTGTCCCCCAAATGTGTGTACAAGGAAGAAGGGGTTAAAGGGGTCGCCGCAAAGGAAAACAGCACATCACTAACAATCATCAACACGCACCCGATGCATAACAAAGATCATCAACAATTGCCATGGACTTGTCTAGATGCCCTGTGCCGCCCTCCGGAAGAGTGACCCGGTCTTTTAACGTTTGGGAGTAACCGTTTATGCGCTACACCCAATGTCACCATAACAACAACAACGATACACCACCACATGGCACACAAATAATAGAGAGAGAATCTCATTGTGATACCACAGGGGATATTGTCAACCTTCATAAGGCCCCAGTACATTGAAATTCGTTTGCCACTTTTGGTCATTCATCAATTATTATAATATTGATCGTGCATTATTCTATATAAACAGTATGTAGATACACGAACATGGGCATTGCTTCTTGACAAGAAGATACAACTTGAAACTCCTCTTTACTTTTTCTCGATCTTCGTCGTTTGACACGTCGCACATGATAATGTCGATCCTGTTGTACCATCGATGAGCGGAAGAAGGGTCGGGAGAGAAGCTTGTTAACCCGCCCATTTTCGTAACCGCGCCCATTGTTTGTTACTTCTTTTTCACTTTTTTGCCATCAAAGCTTATGAATTGGACTGGAGGACAACGGTAGGTTAAACAAGCTGCGTGTGTGAGGGTCACTACTCCCTTTCATACCGCCTCCTCCTTTTTTTCTACCTCTCTCATTCTTCCCTGTGCATTCTTGTAGTAATAACAATCTTGGTTGCCGTGAGGGGAATCGGGTGGCAAACCCTATCAAACAACGTCTTCAGCGGCTCAAACAGCTTCGTCTTGGTAGTAACCTATATTGTTTAGTGCATTCATGGTTACACTAATATCATGCAGATCTAGCTTGTTCCAAAGTTCACGCTGTAAAAACACAAGCAACGCGTAGCAAAGCACCACCATACAATCCTTCTTGTTTATTCAATCTCACTGGAAATGTCCAACACTTTAAGCACCTTTCTATAATATCCACCCACCTTCAAAGAAGAGTGAAAGATCCGTTGCCAAGACAACAACAACAACAATAAAAGTATCGAAAAGAGGGAGGTTTCTTTATACATTGATATAAATGATGGCATATAGATCCATTAGCGGGAATAGAGTAAATAGGGAAAGGAATCGTGCATTGAGGAAAGGAGGAGGAGACAAGGCGTATATATAGACGTGCGATGAAATAGATGAGGTTGGGTAATTACAAAAAGGGGAGCAAGATAACAACAACAATTACAATTTCGTGTCCTGTCTCATATTGGGTGCATCTAAGTAGATGATGATGCAATGCATGTTAGTATGAAAAAAAGAGCTCATTTCATTATCTTTACTTTCTTACCTAGCCACGATCGCATCTTGTTCAATACAGGTACGGATCCAGCCGTTGCATTATTATCACTTCCAGCAGCCGCATTGCTTGATGACGCTCTTGGTTCATGATGATGGGCACCAGCAGCAGAAGTTGCAGTTGCAGCAGCACCTCTTCGATCCATCATTAAATAGTGCATTTGCATCCGCATGCCGTGACAAATGGTTCTCAAGCTTTGCATTTCTTCTTGCAATCGGAACGTTTCAGTCATGAGTGTCATGTTTTGTTTGAGCTCGAGATTCTGAAGATTGGTGGATATGGTTTCAATTTCATTCTTGAGACGTTGTGTTTCAGTCAAGGGAGGAGGAGAGCCGCTCTCACCACCCGTTGGACCACCCTCAGGTACGAAATGCGATGGAAACATGAGTGCAAGTTGATCAGAAAGAGAGTGGAATTGTTGGTATAGGTCGTCATGTTGTCGTTTGAGCATTTCATTCTCTTTGGACATCGCCTTGATTTGATCACGTAATTGCTGCTCGCTTTGTTGCTGTTGATGCAAATAATCCTTGATCCCTTCATAGGCACATTCATTGACATGTTTGGTCTCCAGCGCTTCTCGATCCCCTTGCCATGGACAACCGAAATCAGCATGCGTACAAGTAACAGGATGGCGTGGACAAGTCAACAAATGGGATGGATGCTCGGATCGAGGTCGAGATGTGTCACAGTGTGGGCATTGGATAATCTCAGCAGGGCATAATCGATGATGATCCTAACAAGTTGAATGAATGAATGAATGAATGAGTGATGATGAACATGCAGCTATAGCCATATCCATATCCATACCTCTAACTCAATCGCTCTCATTTTGCGTTTACACATCTTGCATTCGGCTGGTCGATATTTACATGTGGATACGTGCATCGTAAGATCCTTCTTGAGTACCAATGCTTTACACTCTTCCAGATCGCATGATGTAAACGTATACTGACAGTCGCTCTTGACGTGGCTCTCAATGTATTGTCGTTGACCAACGTGCGTACAGCCTTCCTCCGATCGTGGGCATTCCACCAGAAGCTCATTCACCATATTGCTGATAATCTTGACTGCAGGCTGAATGTCGTCTGTCGATACTGGAGACCGATCTATCGGACACACTGGTGACGCATCACACGCTTGGTAGATACATGTTGAGCAGAATGTATGCCTGAACAAAAGAGTGGGACACCCATTGTAAGTGACTCATGGGGAGTTGTATAGCGAGCTCACTCTCTTTTACTTACCCGCATACTAGCACAACAGGGTCGATGAAGGGTGCTTGACAAATGCAGCAAATGAGATTGGCGTTGATAGTCTCGGTGTAATTGAGTGCTCGTAGGTCAACTTCGTCGTCGTTGTTGGATGTCATTAGTGAGAGAACAAGCAGCGGATATAATAAATTCCCCACGTTTTTGCCTCGCATTAAATTGGTAATCACATGAAAGATGGATGACTCGGTGCAACCTGTTTCACCAGCCCCCACACTAAGTGATGGTTGTATCTTCTATTGTCATATAAATGGTCCCCATGTCTTCATTCAAAATCATCCATATTATGCTGTCGATGATGCTGGTCGTGGTTTCTTTAGCGTTCTTTCATCCAACAATGGCGATCTTTTATTATGGTCTCATCAACGTAGGGAACACAAGCTTGAATTCCGTATAGTTGGTATATTTGCTGGTACCACCCTAGCTCTATTTACTTTTCAAATCCATATGTCTATAGTGCCCAAGGTAGTCTTTGTAGAGATCATAGCCATAGTTCATTGTTCATCAGCCTTTCATGCAATAAATGATGGAAAGATCCACGCTCAATGTTCGTCAACAGTAATGTCATCCCTTGTGTGCTTGCTTGACTCAAAAGACTATGGCAACAATATTACTGATCCGAATGCTTTTGTGTATAAGCTCCCCGAAGTTGCCATGGATGAACCATGAATCTATTGCTCATGTTGGAGAATCATGGTCAAGGATGCTTTTATACTTACGCTCCTTACACCGTATCCTTGGCAACGGTAAGTAATGTATTCACAGCCCAAGAGTGAGCAGCAGTTACCAATTTCATCAGCTTCACCAGCATTTTGAAGCGTCTCCAAGGCAATGACCCATCTTTTTTCAAGATGTCGAATAGCAACAACGTGCGTAAAACCTACAAATTTGATTTTCCACCTAGTAGAGAGGACTTTGGATGACAATGAGCTTGCAGCAGGTATATTAGTGCTGTGTCATTGTCGTCATTTGCACCACCAAGGAGAATAAGCAAAATGGATGCAAGCCGAAACAAAGAATTCTTTGATCTGGGGGATGCTTTTGCCATTCCTTGGTTAGCCATGATGGACCTCCATTCTCAGCTTGTTATCGTCAAAGCCAAACATCCTATCTATTATGCTAAACTTTTATAGGTCATGATACTACTTGATAGCATCCTTGTGCTTTTTACAGCAAGATAGGTGAGCCCTATAAGAGTGCATCATTGCTTGTTTACGTGCTCAAAGAACATTTTCAGATCTATGCATCATCCATTTGCCATATACTATCAATGGTAAATTAAGCTCTATGACGCTGTCATATCTTTTGGATGATGGTGAAAAGAAAATTTTCGGATCGAGGGCCAAGCCGAGTGTGAGAGTTTCGGGGAGAAAACTGAGTTGTAGGAGGGAGAAAAAAGGTTCATGCAGCCTTCCATCTGGGAAAATGTGGAAGGGCCGTGCATAAAAGTGGCGACATTGCTTGTACAACTTTGAACTCAAAGAGAATGGCAAATCTATTTCGTTCATTGAATAGATCAATGTTGACTTTTAGGTCACGAGGAGGAAGAACGACTCTTGTAACATGACAAAATGGTCTTTAGGTAGCACCCGATGTATCGGAAAATGCATCATCCAGAGGAAATGGAACAGCATACTCATATACGGGTGGATCAAACGGCTTTATTCACAATGTGGGAACAGGATCAAGGTCACCGCTGACCTCATTGTTTCCATAAAAAAAGGTACAATGGCGTGTGTGCACATGGGCCTTGACTATACCAGCAACGATCGTTATCTTGTGAACCAAAAAGATAATACATTTTATTTTTGGCAAGCGAATGCTGGGGTAGTAATGTTATATGCACGAGTGTTCCGGTCGATCACTGGTATGGAAAAGTAGCGGGTGAATGATCGAGTTTAAAAGGTGTGTGTAACGGGAGCAGGCAGCTGAGTGGTTTCATGGTGTCGTGCAAGCGCATAATCATTGCTTTATACAATCGATACCAACACTATAACAGGCTATAAGACATTGAGAAGAAAGGGGGGAGAGAGATGAACCAAGAGCGAGTGAGAAAGAGAGAGAAGGAGCCAAGGGGGGTCCTACATGATGGATCACCTATATAAACCACAAGGTGTATGAGCTGCTGCTTCCGGGATCGTAAATCTCAAAGCATGTCATACTATACAGCACCCAAGCCAGGATCCAAAATTATCATTGTGGGAGGAGGCGCTTTTGGGTTATCAACCGCCTACGCACTTGCACTAAAGAAGAAATACGATATCTGGGTATTTGAGCGAGCAGCTTCTATACCTGCTCCTGATGCTGCATCTACAGGTAAAGATAACACGTATATGAATCATATCCCCAATACGGTAATTCACGCATTAGGTATTCCCTTTTGATGATAGATATCAGCAAGGCCGTGCGTATGGATTATGGTAACCAGGCATTGTACTTGCGATTAATGTTGGAGGCTCTACCCTTATGGGATCAATGGAACAAGGAACGTGCTACTCAAGGACAAATACCCGTATACCATGAGACTGGTGTTCTTATCTTTGGGCGACATGGCCAATTTTCACAATATGAGCAAGAGAGCATGCGCCTTATCCGTGAAGCAGGCTATGGCCATGTGCTACAAACCTTTGATAACCCACAAAGCATTATCAAGCGGTTCCCTTATTTCAAGGATGCCGTGGCTAATGGATACGACACAGCCTACCTAAACACACGTGGAGGTAAAGTGACCTTTTATTATGTACGTATTGGCTATAGCATCCCATTCATATTGTTGCTTTGGGTGTATAGGATGGTGCAACTCAAGTGAAGCGATCAAGCACGTGTACCAAAAATGCTTGGATTTGGGTGTACAATTTGTGCTAGGACCTCAAGAAGGTAGTCTTAATAAGTTGGAAATGACCACTGATAACAAGAAGGTGGTGGGAATTCGTACCAAGAGTGGTCAAGTGCATTTAGCTGACAAGGTGGTTCTTGCCACTGGAGCATGGACTTCAAGTCTTTTGGCGTTTGGTACAAGACATCATCATCCTGCTGAGCAACAACAACAATCAACAAGCAGCGGCTTAACAGCCACCGGCCAAATAGTGGTTCAATTTAAACCTGCCAAAGATGACCCTGCCTTTACACAAAGATCATCCCAACAAGAAGCTATGCCTGTATGGCTTGCCGATTCTTCCCGTACAGGGTTCTATGGCTTTCCGATGCATCCAGAAAATGGTCTTCTCAAAGTTGCTTTACATGGTCTCGGGTATTTGAATCCTGCTGCTGGTGATGAAAATGTGAAACCGGCAACCGCAGTACAACAACAACCAGTGTCCGTGCCTCGAACACAGCTGACTCATCCAACAGATACCATTCCTGTCAAAGCGTTGCATCAGTTTCGTTCCTTTTTAGCCGATTTTTTCCCAGCCACCTCCGCTATGGACGTGCATTATGCACGTGTGTGTTGGTATGTTCGCCATGTGTGTGTGTGTGTGTGTGTGTGTAAGACGTATGGATCAAATAGGGATTAAAATGACTCATCTCGATGATGGTGCCTGTTATAGGTATTCTGATTCTACCGATTCAAGCTTTTTGGTAGCACCTCACCCAAGCTATGAGGATTTAGTGATTGCTTCAGGTGATTCTGGCCATGGAATGAAGTTCCTTCCTATCATTGGATTCAAGATTTGTCAAGTGATTGAAGGGCAAGAGAATGATTACACTCGTGCATGGCAATGGCGTGATTCATCAAGCACAACCGGTTTAAATTTTGATGGCATGCGACCCACCAACCACCAGGGTACCCCGGCGATCTCTATCATGGATGATCCTAATGACACTACCACTCACATGGCTACATCGAATGATCTCAAAGCACCAAAGGCACGATTATAAATGGATGATGTTATATATTTGGGTACAATAGGTACATATAATGAAGAGAAGAAAGAGATTCATGCATGATATTGTAAACAAATGCTAAAAAAGGGGACAAGCTAAGAGAAGAAAAGAAAGAGAGAGAAAGAGTGAGGAGAAGGGATAGAATGCAAATAGAGTTGTATATACTGGGATGTGGGTTGAAAGAGGTGGAGGGGTGTCTTTTCAATAGTAGCAATGCTGTAATGGTTTTTGGATACAAAGAAGGAAAAGGGATATGTTGTTGATTGTTGAATGCTATGATGGGGTGTGTTTTGTTCAATCGTAAGAAGCGTAGGTTGTTGGATACTGATGAGAAGCTACATTGGCCAAATGTCTGAGGGAGTCATGATAAAGCGGGGCACCTCGGAATTGAGCAAGGGCTTCCAAAGCTTCAAGTTCATCCATAGTCAAATGGACGATTTCGGATGAGGGTGAAGAAGAAGATTCATGGTTGCACAGATCGGCTACGGGTAAACGTCGTGGCTGTGGCACGCTTGCCTTCCTTTGTAATGATGGTGACACATCCTGCCCCTGATGCTTTGGTGATGCTGCTGCTGACGTTGTTGAAGAAGCTGATGAAGAAGCTGTCTCACCCCACATATCCGATAGCTGCGACTGCTCTGGTGAACCAAGTGAAACAGGGGACATGAGACCACCGCAGTTGTATGTTCCTTCTACCGCAGCAGCATTAACACTCGTATCCACCCTTGGTACTGAAGATGTTGATTGCTGTTGCTGTTGTTGTTGTTGTGATGATGGTGTTGTTGCATAGTCGAATTGTGCATTGCGTTGATGGGTTTGTGTATGTTGCTTCATATTATCGAATCGACTAAACATGCGATTGCATCCTGGTACTACGCATTTGAAAGGTTTCTGGATAAACCATGTTAGCGTCAATGCTGCGCAACTATACCATTCCCATCACTCTTCTCAAATACTTACTTCACCCGTGTGCTTCCTAATACATGAAAAATGACAATACGAAACGAGATCAGTCAACATGACCATGAATCAAAGCAATGCTACTCTTGACATTTACCGAATGTGTCGAGCCAAATGCTCACTACGAGTAAAGACCATGTTGCAATCGCCAAAGCCAGTGCACTGAAAAAGCTTACGCTTCCTTTCGATAACAGAAGTGAAGGTTGGCAGTGTGGTTTTCTGTTTGACAGGTGGCATCGAATATGAGTTGTGTGTGTGTGTGTGTGGTGAAAGTGAGAGAGAGAGAGAGAGATAAGAAGGTGGTGAAGAAATAAAAGAGAAAGAAAGAGAATAATGGGACATTACGGGTCGTGTCTCTTTTTTTTCTTTTGGCGCGTGTGTGTGGTGTGTTGGGTTGAATGAATGGGCCAAGCAAAAATCAGGCACCACCCAAAAACAGGGCGGCTGAACACGGACCAACACCGACAAGGCCGCCAGTTGTCTTTGTTCTTGTTACCCCCCCAATTTTCATCCTTTTTGCTCCTTTTCATACTCTGTGCGGAATAATATATCACTGAATGATCCAAAAGAAAATTTTCTCAATGATGTATGTATAAACTACAGCACAGCTAGTAATAGACAAACATCACCTGTTCTCCCCACTGAGTCGCACAATGCAAAACCAATCCTACGAGATAGGGGTGAATATAAGAGTCTTACCTTCATTGTCGCACATAGGGCCTATACAAAGAAAGTTGGGCCGAGGGGGATAATAGTCCATGTCACTAAAGCAAATCCATACGCACACATACACACATAAACGTATCCAATCATCAAAACAACAAAACTCTGGTACCATTATTACGACTCGTCCCGATAGGATTTCACAACCCGCCAGGGGTAAAGAGAAAAAAAGAGAACAGCACTTGTCATGACACAAAAGGAACATACACGTAATGCACATGATTTTCTCTTTCTGCAATGAGCGCCTCTTCATTACTTCATGTCATTATCATTAATGCTTGTTACTACCATGATCAATCAAAATACAATGGGTCTTACCTTCAACTTATGACAAATCTAATATCACCACGTTTCTTTCAGTTTCCGCACGCACGGTAACACATGCCTGTAAAAGAATGGGATGCTTTCTTTAGCTTTTTTTCTTTTTACCGTCATTCGCCGTCTTTCTCCTCGATCATAGTTATACGTCATGCTGTCGTAATCTTGACACTTGTGGACGTGAACGTCAAAGCGTATTACACCCATTCTCTTGGTTGCTAGCACGATTATACCAAGTTACCCAAAAGCTTTAGTGTGAGAATCCATGTATCGCCCTGCATGAGGTGCTGCAACAACGCCAAGAGAGGAAAACCAGAGGCAAGCAGGGTTGTGTGTGTGTGTGTGTGTGCGTGTGTCATCATGCGTTCATCTCTTTTTGCACACACTTTTGAGAGGTGGTATGAAAAGTGGGGGGAGAGTGCGAAAGGTTTTGGATGGCCCATTGTTGTGTGCCGATCGTTGCACAAACGTGTAACTGGTTCCTGAACCTTCCTCAGCTTTCGGGAAAACACCATTTGCGGATTTTTGCTTTCCTCACTCTTCCTCGCTAATGCGTGAGTCATCCATCCATCCCTCGCATGTATTGTGTGTGTTCCTCCCTTCTCCCTATACTACCAGCAAAATGAAGCAGAATAGGAACGTAGCACGTATTATTATCTCACAAAAGTATCTCACAAAGCCATAATGAATGGCTCAGGAACAAAGACGCCTGACCATTTCTTCACACACACACACACATACATACACACACGCCAAAAAGTGTGCCACATTCTACCACAAGGGAAAAAAAGAGGGAGAAAAGTATGAACCATGCCATTGTTGGGAACCCGATTCTCTTTTTCTTCTTCTTCAACCATCCAAGTTTACATTGTAACTGGACCTGCAACCCTAAAATCAGGTCCTTTTTCGCAAACAATATTGACTTTTTTCTTCTGCATGTATCAACAACAGTAGTAGTTACCCTCCTTCTAAGATCAAAGTGATGATACATTTGTACTCCCACGGTCATGTCTTGCTTGACATTTATGGTCATGTTCATCGACGCCCACATCTCATGCGTGTGTGCGTGTGTGTGTATGTGTGTGTACAACAACTATCATCATACGTGTCAAAATTCGTACCTATAATTTTTTTGCGGGGGCGATTACTGTACCGACATACGGGCCTAGATCATCGTAAAAGGTGTACGTACGTGCACATTCCCTTTTTTTTTTCTGAATAGATTTTTCTAGAGAGTCCAAGAATGGATGCTTTATTATGGTACAGCCATTAATGATGACGAATAATGATCATTGTAATTGAGTCGTGTGGATAAGGAGCGAAGATCTTCGTCATGGTATGATTGTAGTACGCTTAAAAACTCTAATGCTTGTGCCTACCAATCCAAAAACAGCCCGCATGATGAGTTACACCTGACCTTTTCTCTCACATTGCCCTTCTCCTCCCACCTCCACCATGGGCGTTGACGCCGCCGTCGACGCCGCCATCCCCTTCGTCACACCACCGGCTTGGCGTTTCTCTTACCTCAAACTTCTTTTCAGTGTCTGTGCGCTTTACACGGATCTTATCCAGCTTTCCCATATCGCGTGAAGCTCGAGATATCTCTGAATCGCCAAAGTTGTGTAAATGATCCTATATTGAATACAATGTTAGCTCCTCCTCCAAAGTCTATATACTCAAACCACGTCATACCATGATAGTCTTGTAATTGAGGATAGTATCAAAGATGGCGGCGAGATGCATGGAGAGAGCTTGATTCTTTGCACCGCTCAAGAATCCTTTTTCGGTGATCTGATTGAGATATCGTGCATGCGCCTCGATTACTGCATCCAAATCGATACTCTTGTTTTCGATATCATCT
This sequence comes from Lichtheimia ornata, assembly GCF_029851405.1. Taxonomy (NCBI): domain Eukaryota; kingdom Fungi; phylum Mucoromycota; class Mucoromycetes; order Mucorales; family Lichtheimiaceae; genus Lichtheimia; species Lichtheimia ornata. The sequence continues at coordinate 177,507 of NW_026695324.1, forward strand.
GCCAGTTTTTCCCATGAGCATTCAAGCACCTAAACAAAAGATTAGCATGTGATGGACAAAGACGCGCGAGTATATAGGTTGCCTCTTTCTTACCTCGAACAAGTAATAGTGCTGTAGCTGGTAGATAAAATGGATCATGTGGCTGATAGCCATTTGTGCCTGATGGAGATCGTGCCTGATTTCATCCACGTCGGCAAATGTCCGTGCAGCAATACTACTCCGTCGCCAAATGGCTGTCAAGGTGTATTCAACGCGTTTCAGTTGCCATAAAAAGTTGAAGATCCGAAGATACTGATGCATGGCCTGGGGAGTAAACACCGTGTTGATAGGCGGGTCCAAATGATAATCCAAAGTAAATACATCCCATCCGAGATCTTCGGGCGATATCTAGATGGATGATGATGTTAGATATCACATCACACTTTTGTCATTCGTCATTCATCCCTTACCTCCATCAATCGCACATCGAGTCGGTTCAACACCTCTGGATCATCGTATTGGGCATTGGATGAACGCACAGCTGTTTCCAAAATACCAGTCAAGTTGTGTCGAAAGAGTGTTTTGGCGGGTCGGTTCAAATTAGGCCTAATGTCATAATCATGTTAGATAGAAATGTATAGCGTGGCATAGTAAAATGAAATTTACCCAAGGTTGTCCATCAGCTGCTGAATAAAGTCGCCTTGTCCCAATAAGAGATATCGCTTGAGAGCTCGCAAATGATCCATCAACTTGTATTTGGTCTTTAAAAGATCCAAAAGCCTTCTGCTGGTTTCTCTGTAGGTAGCATCAATCGAGCGTTCCACCTCGGGTATATCACCATATCGAAATGGTTGGACGGCTAAGGCTTGAAGTGTTAGCAAAATGGTGCCTTCCATATCGTGTGTTATTTACCTTGAGGAGATGCTAGACCAAATGCGTCTTCTTGACAGCTATAGCGCATAAAGTTCAAAGATTTGCCGATCAAAAAGATCTATACGATCATTGTCAATAAACCCTTCAGTGCGACGCTGTAGAGAGAGAGATAATCACCTTTTGCGCTAATTCACCGGAAATGAAACTAGGGATCATGTCTTCATGTATGGAGTATTTGCTTTGCCATAGCTCATCTTCAGGTACAGTTGGATCACACGCCACAAAGAATTCTCGGTAGGGATCATCAAGCTCGCCTTCATAAATCCATCGCTGCAGCATTTCATAAAATGGCTTTGAAACCTTTTCAAACCCACTGATGAGTATACCCAATTTTCTTTTTCCTTGTACTCCTTCCTTCCTCACCTCTTGCAACATTGATTTGATATATTTCTTGATGAATGGATCACCATGGATGGTATAATTGTGCATTGTTGATACGAGCGCTCCACCCTTTTGTTCTAATCCATGATGCTGGGTCATTACCATGGTCCATTTGGATCCTTATCCTTACTTACCTTTACAAACATCCACCATCACACTCATGAGTCGAAGTCGTTGAGAGCTCTCCCGAGTCCATAACAAAAGTCGTCGAAGCGTCAATGTTTGGTCTGTGGGGACGGAGTGGCCTTCGCTATCAGCTGCCATTTGTTTGTCGATCTGGGCTTCGAGGACAGCAATGAGCTTGTAATAGTCAACCAATTCACGTTGCAGCGCATAGCAAAATGCCTATGATGATAGCGTTAGTTGAATATGCTTATCAGCAACAAAAAGAGACCTGATACATACTTGTCCCACCAACCCCGCTTGAGGATTGTTGAACCGAGCTTTGAGAAATGATTGCACATTCTTGTAAAGCCATCCCAATTCTGTCACTCGATAGATCAAATCTCTCGTTGGTTGTGAAATAGAAACCTGTGCGCTGAAGATATCAGTATCCATACCATCCATGCCCACTCATCCATGATAGATTACCTTTTGATCAATAGCGTATTCATTGATGGTTGGATCAAACTTGATGTATTGGCCATCAATGCCTTGAAGGATGAAAATAAGATCACGTAAAATGGCTGACTCTGATAATGTCTCATTCGAATAGCCGAGTTGTTCACGAGCTTTGGCTAATTGGATTGCTGGCGGAAGAGGTTGTCCATCATGCAACGGCACTTGTTCACTTGCCAATCGTCGCCGGATATTTCGTTCCTCGTAAGGCCGTCTCATGCTGTGTTGTGGCGCGGATGCTGATACATTTGCGAGACCCACTGGGCTAGATGGCTTCATGCAATGATTAGCTTTTTTCTCATAGCAACTTGCGTCTCTCACTCATAAACATACCGATGATTCCCTTAAATTGGTTCCCTCTTCTTGATTGCTGAGCTGTGAAAGTAGGTACAGGATAGCCCATTTGTTGCGTAATACAGTCTACCAATGTCATTTTCCCCATCAATCCTTTGTTGCTTCTCGCTTGATGATCCTACTTACCTGTGAGGATAGCTTGTTGTATAAATGTCCAAATCGTGATGCTTTGCTTGTATCACGTGGATCTTGCGACACTTTGCAATGAGAAATTGGACGTTAGCTATCGTTCATGATCCAACCCTTCAAAGTAGACATACGTTTTCGGCGTAGATTGTTGGCGATACTATTTTCATCTTGTAGAATGGAGGGTGAAGGATTACTATGCATAGATAAACGCATCCTTAAGTAGAGTGTCCTGACACATGTCCTTTGAGTCGTACTTGTTCAATATCCTTGCACATTCCTCATATGCCTGGTTGAATTCCTCGTCATTGGTGGGATCGTCAGCTGGAATGAATTGCTGTGTCAATTTGTAAAGCGTGCGTGCCGTTTGTCGATCAAGATCTGCCGACGGTGAATGGGGTGTTGGCGTTGTTGTTGCATGTGGTAACGAGGGTGACCCAAAGCGGGATGGTCTGCTAGTGGAAGCCGATGAAGCCGAATCCCCGTATCGACCTTCTTGTAATAGTGCGCGTAACGAATCGGGCATGCTCATGTTGAGAGAGGGGGAGGTTCAAATGGTGAAGGAGGAGAAATATGCAGAGGTCCAAGTCGCCCTTTTTACGCGTGATGGTGTCACACAATGAAATCCCATTTCTTATTGTATCTACGCGTTTCGCGTCATCATTTTTATGAGTGGATACAATGGATATTGTCATTGTTTATTAACATGAATGAAATAAGGAGGGAGGGCGACTACACTTTCTTGTCTAAAACTTCTTTCATCTTTGGCAAGACACCGGTTTGGAAGAAGTCCTGCAAGACACGCTGTAATTCATTGACTGGACTAGCATTTTCTCGAGAACGTGGAATAAGTGGTAAGATGTCATCCAGAATCAATCGCAACACCTTCATTGTTTGGCGTGGATACTCTTGTAAAAGTCGTTGCCCGGCGACATGCAAAAAGTGGTAAAGTAGACCCGCTGTAATATCTCGTGGTGGAATGTTACATATACGTGCAAGCCATATCCAGCCATGTTCGATGCCGTATGGATTGGGTGGATCGCTTCTTTGTGGTGTCATTTGTACAAGGGCTGCATAAAACATAATGTATGAATACTGGTAGAGATAGTACATATCGGTCGGCTGGAACTCGGTCTTCTCCTCATTGACGTATTCATAGCGTTGGAGCTTTTGCATCTCTGTGACAGATAAGGCCTGATTTTATCAAAGTGAGTTTTCATCTCCAAGGCAACGGCGTCATTGTACTTACCGGATCATCGTGGTATTGGGGTATCATGTATGGACAACGTTTAAAGAGCCGGACCATCAAGTAATCCTTGAATTCAGGTAACGAAGACATCAAAAGCATCGCTAGTCGTGCGTAAAAGTAAGCACCCCAACTAATGGATGACACCTCTGTACGAACTTGAAGCTAATAGAGCCAAGAGTCAACTTCATATCCTTGTACCCTTTCCCATCAATCCTTACCAAAAAGTCCTTTGCCATCTGGTTTAATAAGCAGTGATAAGCATCGGTTGATTGTTGTTTGACAGCTAATAAACGATCCCTGATCGCAACATGCTATACAATACGCTCGATGATCAATAGCCGATCCTCATGTATGATAAAAATATCGGTACTCACACGTTGCTCCACCACTTCAGGCTTGAATTGCAATTGTTTGATGAATCGTTTGAGTGGCATCTTTTCTTTGAAAACGGTGGATCGAAAAGTCTTGTCCTCCAACCTTGGGCGATAATGTTGTTTGTAATACTATAAAGAGACATGTATGAGCCCATTGTCTTTTCCATAACCCTTCATTACTACTTACATCCAATACGGCTGTATACTTTTTGTAATCCTCCAAACCACCAGTTGAACATGATGTTGATGCTGCCTATTGAATGAACATGTGAGTAATTGTATGATGCCCGTAAAGGAAATGTAAAGTCGTACCGCTCGTTTAGCTGCTTCTTCTTTTGCTTTGGCCTCATCCTCAGCCTTCTTTTTCGCCTCCTGCTCCCTTTTGTCCTTTTCTTCCTTGGCTTTGCGTTCGGCTTCCTTGCGTGCAGCTTCTTTTTGAAGCTTATCCTTGTCGAGCTTGATAGCACTTTCGATACGCTATATGGATCACATCAATACAAGGGATGTTTCGAATGATGCAAGAATACATACTGCACGACGTTCCTTTAATAGGGATTCAAATTCTTTATCCAGCTCATTTTCATCTAAGTCACTTGATCCATATATCAGCTTTACTGTGACACCCTCTACATGGCTATGACTTACGCTGCAGATTTGATGCTGGCTACTTCTTGTTGGTATTTCCGGGATTGCTCTCTGTATTGCCGTTTTGATTCCTCCATTGTCAACTGCTTCATCGCTTTGAGGTTATCAAGGTGCTGTTGTCGACCGGCGATATCATCCTGAGACACACGGGGCTGTAACGCGTCAACATCAATCCATTGGATCACATCACACACATCACCTACTTTGGTCTTTTGCCGTAAACTTTCTTGATATGCATAGAGTATGTCCATGGGCTGTGCCAGAAAATCAAGCTCGGGAACGCGCTGATAATGCGGATTGCTACAATATCAAAGAATAAGGGTCGTGTTGATATAGTTTGCATACACCTATCCATGGAAACATACCGTTGGGGATTGGAGAATGCAATGTCGTTGTCGTCAATATCGGATTCTTCAGAATCGGAAGGAGCCGAGTATACCACAGGATTGGTAATGCGAACCGGTACACTGTCAAGTGGACATGCCGTAGTCAGTACAACAGGGATGAGGACATGCGATGCGCTATTACCGGCTGCTGGTTACTACGGGTTGTTGCACCATGATTGGTAAGGCGAGAACAGAATAACAGCCGTATAGGTGATAGAGTAGGAAGAGACAACTGATAATTGACGCCTGTTTTCCTTGCCTATTTTTCGTTGCCGGAGTTGGACCTTTTGAGGGGAGTCGATGATGGAGGTGCGTCGTGGGTTATTCAACATCATCATCATCCACCGATGACAGGAGACATCAAGTACCCTACATAACCATAATCCTTGTTCAGCTCCTAGTTGATTTATCATCCATCATCAATAAAGCCATCATCAAATTGCTAGGGTCTCCCAACCTCTTAAACTACAAGTTTCCCACTTGATTAACGAATCATGGACGATTTACTATTACCCAAGCATGATGAGGAGATGTTTTCCAATTGATAGATCCCTTTAACATTCATCACCATAGCTATCATAAAAGGTATCATAGCAGCTTTAAATAGGATGTCTTGGTAAATAGAATGGGAGAGCTGTGCCCCACCACAAAGTCTACATTATTATCATCATGTGTATGATAGAAAGAGGGATTGGATAGCTGAGCAGCATGTTGTTGTCTCGGACTTGCTTCAAGCTTGTATGTAATTATGGTTGTCATCGCTCTTTTACCATATGAAGCTCACCATGCTCGAAGAAAAATTATGGGCACCGGCAGTCTCCCGAAATAATGCCGGCAAGAATATGCGCATATATAGTAGCCCACCATCAGCTACCGGCATGATTGAGCAAACGTCATCTTTAACATCCTTTTTCAAAAAGGGTGGTTTGTGTATTGATCACCATCCATGAGACTCGTGATAACCCACGCATGCATGTAGCAGGGCCACATACACTATATGACCACTGTAACATGCAGTGACCTGATAAGGAAAAGGTATAATCACCACCCACATGTAGTAGCTTATATCCAATGAAATGCATGTTTCACCACCGCTGGGTTAATTGTGATAATTATGGAAGAACTATCTTAAGGTGATGATATGAGGGATTACTGACATCGGGGTAAAGAAATGAGTTATCTTTGGTATTGGAATTCAGTGGGGGATTGTTTTGTCCAGCTCAGTAATAATGCAGCGTCTTTGTGTATATTTGCATGCAGTATCCTTTTATAATTTGGTGCACAACATGCAACAATGAATATGATATTGAATATCTCCTTGCATAGAAAATGACTTGATTCAACGGCAGCGCAGCAGCATTGGGGAAGAATAAGAAGAGTGTGTGTGGAGGAGGAGAGTTAATATACTGAAAAGTGGAATATGAAAATAGACAACTGCAACGTGGATTGAGCTCAGAATGAATGATCGACGAAATGGACAGCATTTCAAAGAGAGTGTGGCTTCGAGAATAGCTCTTGTACTACTACACACCCCTTCCTTTCTTTTGCTTATTACTTTCTTTCTTACTTTCTTTTTCTCTTTTTACTTTTTTTATAACTCGCCTGGTGCGAAACTCGTTTATTCTATTCTTGTTATCACCTCTTCATAACGTTTATTCTTGTTCCAACTTATGGCGAATCCCTCGTCATTGCCGTCTTCCAGTCATCATCGACCGCCATCTGCTTTCCAATGGCCTCTTCCTCCGCAGTCAGAGTTGGAACTCACTATCAAGGAAATTCTAGATGTGTATCAACATGATCCCGAGTTATTAAAACTGGTGCTTTCGGCCAAAGCGGAAGAAGACAAGGTGTGTTTGTGGGGAGATACAGGGATGATGTGGATGCATTGCAAGGGGAAACGAGACCATGTTTCAACGTATATACTAAACATAACAACAACGGCTAAACATAGAAACTAGCAGCGCGTAACACGCTTCAAGTAGAACAGGCACGCATTCAACAAAGAGTGATGGATTTGGATATGCTTCGAGTGTATCATCGATTACCATCTAGCATGATTGAGAATGGCATTCAACAACAGCAACAACAACATGCAACAGCAACGACAACGACAACAACAGCACATCCACATCCACCGCCTGGTGCGGTGGTCTATGCACCATTGCAGCAGCAGGTGATTGCTCGTATTACCGAAGCTCATTCCCCCGTGGGTGCTTATCCACATTCGGCCCATCCGCTGTGTTCCGATTATGCACGTTACCCACAGCAACCACCTCCTCCGCAACAACAACCACCCACCACCGCCACCTCCCAACAACAACAACAACAGCACAGAGCACCACCACAACAACAATCATCATCCACATCAAGATTACTCTCAAAGGATAACTTATCTACTACCACTACAACAACAACAACATCATCACCTCCATCCAAGAAACGACCTCGATCGAGTAATGAAAAGATGTCTCATGACATGGTGATGGAAGCTCTCAAGGCTAAATTACAGCGTACTCAACAAGCCGAGGCTGCCGAAAAGAAAAAACGAGCACGGACGTTACCTAAACCTTTGGTTACGGTTGTCAAGCAACAACAACAACAGCAACAACAGCAATCGGATAGTGCAAGTGAATCTCCTATCATGCCATCTCCTCGATCTGCCAAGCCGGTCTTGCCTCCAATCGACACCAGTGTTGGTCGACTTCAAGCTTCACGTGGCCCAATGTCATCACCCTATATTCAACGTCTCCCACCTTTTTCTGCTGCCATTGCTCAAAAGAATAATCATCATCACTATCACCCATCCCATTCTGATACCACAAAGCGTCGCGTCCGTTCCTTATCACCACCACCCTTTGCTAATGCTCATTAAAAACACACACACCTAGTATACAATTTCTCTCTATACATATGTAAGATGCGCATTTTAATCATCACGAGGCCCTTGTTGTTTGACGGGCAACAAATGAGATCTACGTGGGGAAACAAGATGCATTCGTTTCGCAAAGATGTATAATAAAGCGGATAATGCCGCTCCTGTAAGCAACCAATGGGCACGCAATAGTCCAACGCCATGCTGTAATGTTTGGCCCATACGTTCATGCAATGGTAAGGTCGATACACCCACAAGTTTTTGTTCAGGAATATCCTCCTTCACAGCTTGCAAGATAGCATCAGGCTCAGTCAACGAAAACAGTTGGCCTTGACGATCATGGTTGTAAAAACGGTAGTGTACAGGGTCGACAATAACAATGGCTGGGAGTCGATTTGGATGAACACGATAAGCGGATCGTGCATAATCACTCCACATGTTGCCCTCCAAAGTTGCAAACAGGACACGATTATCGGAAGATGATGAAGAAGAAGCCTTTTGTTGCTTGGCATGTCGTTCGGCGATGCTGCGGAATTGGTCAAGACTTGCTTGATCTTGTTGCTTGATAACACCCAACACCACCATGCGTTCTCCTTGTAAAATCTCAGGTGCATTACCAGGGCCAACTTCGCTCACGAGTGGGAAACGCTCATCGCCAATCCATTTGGTCAATGCTCGCTGCACTGTATCCGTATTGGCAAACGTATGAGATGGATACATGACATGCTTGCCATCCTTGACAATAAGTACGGTGGGTAAATCAGCAGGTGCCAAGCTAAATTGTCGAATGGCTTGTGGATCGTTGGTAACATAAAACGATGGGTCATCTGGGAAACCTTCGGCAACACGTTCCAATAGTGCCTGTCAAGGTGTGGATGATGACAATGACATGTTAGCTGGCTTAAAGTAAGATTCCCCATCTCCATACTACTAACCGTGGCATCCTCCTCCTTTTTGTCATACAAGTACACCAGCGATACAGTCTCGTCTTGAATATAGCGCTCTAATTGAGCCCCGTTCACATGTTTCACCGATGGCCTAAATGCCATAAATATTTTTAGTTTGCATAGATAAATATATACCAAGAACTCACCCTGCAAACTTGCGAGCAAAGTTCACCAAACTAACAAGGGATCGATCATCACGGTAGTCGTTTACGGATCCACTAGCAAATCTAAAGGGGGGAGGGAAGGTTGTTCAATATCACATGATGATGATGATGGGTCATTGTTCACTTACAGCTTCAAAGTGGGATATCCTTGAACGCCATTCTCATCACAAATATCTACGATAACAGTGAGTCATTGCAACGATAACAAAAATCCCATCCCCTTATACATTACCTCGATGTTCATCACAATTGACTTCACCGACATCCACTTGATGCTTCAAATCCTTTGCCATTTCCACCCATGCTGGTGCCAGCTTTTTGCAAAATCCACACCACGGCGCATAAAATTTGATAAACCAAGGACGACCTGATGCTTTGGCGGCATCAATAGCGGCTCTATCCAAATCCACCGAAATGCCATCTGCATTGGCAATCGTCATACTTGTGCTGATGGATTCTTCTTCATCTTCTTTTTCCATGCCGTTGCCAGGGATACCACTCCCACCTGTGCCATACGTGTCGGCTTGTTGTGGAATGTAGATGCTTAATTTGTCGTAAGTGCGTTCCTTGTGTGGCAGCATCTCAATAAGGTTGCCTTGGGCATACAAATGAAGGGTGGGGAATGCACGGATGCCTTGAGCTTTGCAAATGTCACCGGATAAAGTGCAATCGACCTTGGCAAAGTGGAAATCCCTTGTGGTTGCTAATGCTTCATGCTCGTCGGCTAGTTGTTGCCATGTTGGTGCTAATCATCATCATCCATATCAAGTGTTAGCCGCACCGTCCCAAAAGAGAGATAGATAGAGCTCGTAATATACCAAAGGCACGACAATGAGGACAATACGGAGAGAAAAACTCGACAAACCTAGCCGTGTAGAGATAATGAGATGTCGGCCATCCAGCTGCATTGGCAATAAATGAGAGAGCTTACCAGACGCCTTGACTTGTAGTTGACTCAAAGTCGCTGGAGGACAATTCTGGGATGGTGACGGCATGCGCAACTTGTAACACCAATGCCGTCAAAGCTGTCCATAGGAGACGATGCATTTGACAATGGAATGGAGAAAGAAAAGTGGGGTCGGTGTTGGTTGGATGTGTGTGGGTGGTTCCGGAAAGAAAAGCAACCTTTATAGCAGAAATGCATCATCTGCAAGTTTGAGACTAGGGCCAACTAGGGCATTGGTTGTTGTCTCTAGGGTGACACACACCTATATACATATACATGCACGCCACAAATCACATTTGTTATCTATCTTGTTACAAACAAAAGGAGATTCGTTTCTTTATTTCTTTACAAAAGTACGATTGGATATGCACAAAATGAGAAAAAAAAGGAATCAACAATGTGATGAAAAAGGGTAGCTGTGAGCTATTGTGCGTAGAATGGTTGTTGGAATGATGATTACAGAATTGAAAAGAGTTACGGAAAGAAAAGAGAAAAGGGATTGCTTTAAGCGTCGTAGGTGGAAGCAGAGACGTTACCACCACGGCCGGTCCAGTTGGTGTGGATCCACTTGCCGGGGGCATCAAGAAGTTCATAGGTGTGAGCACCAAAGTAATCACGTTGAGCTTGAAGCAAGTTGGCGGGGAGCTTTTCATGACGAAGACCATCATAAAAGTTCAAGGCTGTGGAGAGAGCAGGGGTAGGGATACCCATAAGCACAGCTTGAGCAATCACATTGCGCCAAGCATCTTGTGCCTTAGCAGTGGCCTCCTGGAAGAAGGGATCAAAGAGCAAGTTCTCGAGTTGAGGGTTCTTGGTATAAGCCTCCTTGATCTTGCCCAAAAACACAGAGCGAATGATACAACCACCACGCCACATAAGAGCAATACCAGCATTGTTAAGATCCCAGTTGTTTTCCTTTGCAGCTTGACGCATCAACATGAAGCCTTGGGCATAAGACACAATCTTGGAGGCATACAAAGCTTGACCAAGTTGGGCAAGGAATTCCTTCTTGTCACCAGTGTACTTTTTGTCCTTGGGGCCATCAAGGATCTTGGAGGCACGAACACGCTCATCCTTAAGAGCAGACAAGCAGCGAGCATAAACAGCCTCACCAATGAGAGTAACAGGAATACCACGATCCAAGGAATCAATACCAGTCCACTTGCCAGTACCCTTTTGACCAGCGGTATCTCTAATCTTCTCAACAAGAGGAGAGCCATCAGTGTCCTTGAACTTGAGAATGTCACGGGTGATTTCAATCAAGAAGGAATCCAACTCGCCCTTGTTCCATTCGGTAAAGACCTCGGCCATCTCATCATGGCTCATGCCAAGACCCTCCTTCATGATTTGGTAGACTTCACAAATCAATTGCATGTCACCATACTCTGCATAACAATAAACAACCATCATCATCAGTCATGTTGCTGCTGTTTACCAAAACCCAATATCCCCTTTACATACCAATGCCGTTGTGAACCATCTTGACATAATGACCGGCACCAGTGCCACCAACCCAATCGCAGCAGGGCTCATCACCAGCCTTAGCAGCAATAGCTTGGAAGATAGGCTTGATGTGTTGCCAAGCATCAGGGTGACCACCAGGCATAAGAGAAGGACCATAACGAGCACCTTCTTCACCACCAGAGACACCAGAGCCAACAAAGAGGATACCCTTCTTCTCAAGCTCATCGCAGCGGCGAATGGAATCGGGGAAATGGGAGTTACCACCATCAATGATAATATCACCCTCTTCAAGGAAAGGCAAAAGTTGATCAATGAAAGCATCAACAGCAGCACCAGCCTTGACAAGGAGAACGATCTTGCGTGGGCGCTTCAATTTGGCGCAAAGTTCCTCAACCGAGTGAGCACCGACAATGTTAGTACCTAAACAACAATACAGGGTCAGTTGACAGAAAGCAAAAACGTTGCATGGTTGTGTTCAACTCCACTCAATTCCCACCCATCCACCCCAAAATAAGCCGCCTCTTTGCCAACCATTTTGCTCAACTCCCCAAAAACCTATGCAGCACACACACAACCATACACAAGAAAAAAACATACCCTTGGCCTCGTTTTCCAAAAAGTGGTCGACCTTGGAAGTGGTACGGTTGTAAGCGCACACGGTGAAGCCGTGGTCGTTCATGTTAAGAATGAGGTTTTGACCCTATTGATAATGTCGTTTTGTGTCAGCAAGCCACCAAAAAGTCGTATATAGAATAAGCAACGCGTAGGCGTATGCAGCGCATATAATTACCATGACGGCCAAACCAATGAGACCAATATCAGCACTGCATAACCAAAACAAAAGATACAACGCGTGTAAGTAAATGTATGCTATGCTATGATAACAAGACGTGTTTGTGATAAAAAAAGTGATAGGCAACTTACACAGCTTGAGACATTTTGTTGAATAGGATAAAAAGAGTAAAGAAGAAAGCAGGAAAGAAGAAGACAGGACCAAGCAATTTGTAGGGGAAGGGGGCCAGGACCAGCCAATGGTGATGTAAGCGTTGACTGATGAATAAGCAGTAGCCTGATCTATCGGAGCTCTATCGATAAAATCGAGTCAAGGATGTTTGCCCGGCGTTTTCCCTCTCTGGATCCCTGTGGAAAAGGAAAGGGCATGAGACGCGTGCGTGTGTGCGTGTGTTCCCGACCAAGAAATTTTCCGCTTTCCATGACATTTCCCGCCGTCTGGTGTCGACAACGGGGATCCTCGGGAAAATTTGGGGTAATAACAACATTGTCCTTCTCCAACTTTACCACTCAATTTTTATCCATTTCATCTTCAATCATGCCGATTGGTCATCTCATTTGCTTATAAAGAGTCCGAGTGAGTCGTGCATCATCTTCGTACAAGGTAAAACACCCGATGCTTTCCATCCCTACCAGATCATCTTGTCAATGACTTTTTGACGCTTCTTTCAAGCATGTGAATGGATGTTCATGGCAAGTACACGCGTTTCTCAGGGACCAATCCCATTCTTATTAGACGCACTATCGCTCAACAATCAACAACCTGAGTCGATGCAATCGTCAACCCCGCTTTCAGAGTGACATCACTTTGCAGAGATCTGGCACTGATCAACAATCACGACATCGACAACGAATCATTATTGTAGCAAATCGTTGCTAGGAAACGGTTGCATGGAAACAAAAAAAAAACAACATCAAGGCTATGGTGTCAATAGGTCAAGGGGTTGGATTTTAGTAATGGCAGCTGGATGCATCCATATGTATTGGGAGTAAACATGATATCATGCTTTGATCAGTAGCCATCGTCGTTTCATCATGCTTAAGAGATAAGAGATCTCTTGTGGAACCGTATATAAATTATCTCGTTGTTATCATGATTTAGTGATTCGGATGTGGCCAAAGTCGTTTACTAAAAGTCATTGGATTGGCTCATAGAGTAAAGAGAAAAGAGGTGGGGGTCCATGTTAGATCATGGATGCATACATCATGGTAGTGGAGAGAGGAGTAGTGGAATTACCCCACCAGTCAAGCACCGTGCACGATGACACTGACCGGCGTATCGGGACAAGTCGGATTTTTACCCCGCCAACGATCAGCCGCTTTTGAGAATCCATTTACAGTATAAACATGGTCACTTGAACATGATGCATAATAGATGACACATCATCCATGATCCACTACACCTACACACCATGAACAAGGTCATCGTGGGCGTTACCATGGGCGTTATTGAGTATTAGCATTGACACTTGTACCCGTGCCATCGTGGCTCGGCACATGCTTTGTTGGTTTCCCGCTTAATCCCGATATTGCTCGTGAAAGGCTTTTATAGTATATGCAGTGGGCGGTTGGTTTATTGATGTCTTAGCTTAATGCTGGGATTGGATCATCGATAGGTGCTTGATGATAAGTAAACCATTCTCCAGATTTGGATTGCAGGAATAAAGTGGGTGGTTGTGCAACTGTTGGGGGATCTGGGGATGGATGTGGATGGATGTTGACTCAGCGCTTACTACTACTTGTGTTATATAAGGTGGAATGAGATGGAAAGCAACAAACATGGTACGAGTGACTAAGCAAGTAGTCATAGGGCTCTTGCAGGATTTAGCTGTCAATGGAACCTCTTGTTTCCGCATGGATCATTGAGACAACAACTATGGAGGGCGAGAGAATTGTGTATTATTGAAGCACACTTCTAATGCATAAATAGCCATAACGAGGTAAAATAGAATGACATTCTCACGGACAAATCGTAGGTGAGCGCCACCCATGGCGATCCAGTTCTTTGGATTTGCTAAATGCTGATGTCGAAACAAGGTTCAAGTGGTGGTAGTAGTGTTATCTCCTTCATCAATCATCCATTGTGGGAAACATGCCAAGTACACATTAACGGATATTGCTTTATGTATAAGAATGAGAGATAATGATAATGATGATGATGGTATATGGAGTTGTTGGGAGAAGATGGTGTATAGGCTAAAATGCTGGTCGATTGGTGCTATGTTTATCTACATGGTCTTGATCATGCTTGCGTCCATACCAAGATGTCTGGAAGGATGTACTGACCAAGCTCATTTTCCTTTCTACACTTAGTAGCTTGTCGAATAGCGGTTTGACTTGATCATCGTTGGTGGAAGCCACAAGCGCGTTTAGCTGATATCATCCATATCCCAAGCAACTGATTAGCTGATGCAATTGGCAGGCACAATGAAGTCTTCAACTCACCCTGGCAATGTTGTCTACGAATCGCTGTGTCTCGCTGATAATGGCATCCTCCAGAGTGCGCATGGGGGGAAGATTGGGTGTTGGAAAAGGTGGGAGCAGAAGAAGCGGGCCTTAATGTACACACACCACACGCGTCAGGTGATCAGCCAATCAATTCTTGTTAGCCACTAGCTATAACATGTATCATCAATCATCTTTGAATAACATTCACCAATACCAACGTTGTCTAATAAAAGCATGCTACCATGTCGTGCGTGGTCCATAGCCTGTTGTAAATGAAATTTGCTCTGTGGTGCCTGGCATTTTACCCTCCTTTGTATTTACAGTATCCCTTTCACGTGATTTGGCTAAAGTGTATCCCGATTATAGCTTGACTACTTTTCATTTTGGTTCGTTTCTAATAAACAAATAGACTCTTCTTGCTAACATACGATGAGCACCTAGAACAATAATCGTAATAGGGGTCATCCTAGGAATAAGCAATGCTACCTAATGATGGCCGTGGATGGTTTGAGGTATCCATAGATCTGACGACTTGAAGCTAGATATACAGTAAAAGGATGATACCGACTACATGATGTCACATGCTTGGTAATGAAAAAAGAAGCGTACTACATTATTGGCGATGATGATACCACTACTGATTCGAAAAAAAGGTCAACAAAAGGAGGCTTTATTTATGATGATGATACCACCACTATCACGTGGGAATGCATGGTTTGTTTCCTACTTTCATCAGTACTCTATTGTGGAAGATGAGATGAAATCGCCTTTGAGCCTGGTGATGATAATGGACAACAATAGAGTGATAACGTCATGTCCCACTATGAATTCCAGCCGATTAACCAAAAGTAGTCTGGAAACGCGATCTTGTGCAACAGCTAGCAGCGATGGCCAATGGAATGAAGAAAGAACAAGCCCAGTGCGTATGCTGTTGTTTCATTGGGAAAAACTACGCTTGGATCATCCTTTTGTCCACTTTAATGTACAAAGGAAATGAAGGAAATGGGATGCTTTATTCTTTGAATGGGATACTATAACAAAAATAGGGCTGTTGGTATGTGGTAGATGGGTGCTAAATGTATTCACACACATGCTAACCGCTGAGACACAGGCGTGCGTTTTGTGGCGAGCGGAGAGGGGAGGGCGCAACAACGCTCACCCAAAAGGACCCCGTTTCAAGCTTTTTTTCTTTTACGAACTTTTCCATCTTGTCTTCCATTGTACCATGGCTGAATTCGTCAAACTCTCCATTTTCGGTACCGTCTTTGAAGTGACCACTAGGTAAGATGCTCATAATGCCTTATTGACGCGTATCCGTGGACTCCATTCTCATTCGACCGCCCATTTTCTTCTACATAGATATGTTGATTTGCAGCCTGTTGGCATGGGTGCCTTTGGCCTTGTCTGGTAAGAAATGCAAAGCCCTGTTCAACGAAATAGGGGAAACTACAGTCATGGATGAAAAAAGGAACTCACGGTTGATATGCTTAGCTCTGCAAAGGACCAGCTCACTGGCATGAATGTTGCCGTCAAAAAGATCATGAAGCCATTCTCTGCCCCTGTGCTCGCCAAGCGTACCTATCGTGAACTCAAGCTTTTGAAGGCATTGCGACATGAAAATGTAAGGCGATTGGATGTGATTGGATAGCTATGGATACGGGGTCGACCTGACAACTGTAATCGGTAGATCATTAGCTTGAGCGACATTTTCATTTCTCCTTTGGAAGACATGTAATGGTTGACGAATCATGACAATGCATCAGGGACTAACATGGATTACAACAGCTACTTTGTCACTGAGCTTTTGGGCACTGATCTCCATCGTCTGCTTCAATCTCGACCTCTTGAAAAGCAATTCATCCAATACTTTTTGTATCAGATCTTGGCAAGTCATCATCAATCAGGTTTTACTTGTCGACATGTCTTGGCTCATTCATTGTTTTGTGTGTTTAATAGAGAGGTCTCAAGTATGTGCATTCAGCTGGCGTCATCCATCGTGATTTGGTAAGTGACAACATGGTGTGAAGATACATACCTATCATGTGGCTACCCACTCACACACGCACAATCTTTTGTTTGCAATGATAGAAACCAAGCAACATTTTGATCAATGAAAATTGCGACTTGAAGATTTGTGATTTTGGTCTCGCCCGTATCCAAGATCCTCAGATGACTGGCTATGTATCCACGCGCTACTACCGTGCACCCGAAATCATGTTGACATGGCAAAAGTATGATGTAGCAGGTAAGTGATTTACAAAAGAGTGGGATACCACGGCCAAGGATTGACAATGTGCATCATTTAGTTGATATCTGGAGTGCTGGATGTATCTTTGCTGAGATGCTCGAGGGCAAACCTTTGTTCCCTGGAAAGGATCGTAAGTAAAAAGATCAAGGTCATCAGAGCATGCACGTGATAACATGGCATCATGCGTCAATGTAGACGTCCACCAATTCTCGATCATTACCGAATTGTTGGGTACTCCTCCCGATGATGTGATTTCCACCATTTGCAGTGAAAATGTAAGTAAAAAAGTTGACATTTCAAATGTACAGTAGCTTATAATTGCAACCTTGTTAGACGCTTCGATTTGTGAAGAACCTTCCCAAGCGTGATCCCATTCCTTTCAGCCAACGTTTTGCTGGCCAAGATCCACAGGCTATTGACTTGTTGGAAAAGATGCTTACCTTTGATCCTCGCAAACGTATCAATGCTGCTGATGCTCTGGCACATCCTTATCTTGCGCCTTACCACGACCCTTCAGATGAACCCACTGCTCCTGAAAAGTTCGATTGGTCATTCAATGAAGCTGATTTACCAGTAGATACCTGGAAGGGTAAGTTGTTTGGAGTGGGGAAACGAGGAAACAAAGGAGAACATGAGACTAATGATTTCATTGTTGCAGTCATGATGTATTCTGAGATTTTGGACTTTCACAATGTGGATAATGTGGATGGTGCACAATTCCTTGGCACGCCACTTACTGGACCCGGTTTGGATGGACAAGTTTTCCAGCAGCAGCAGCAACAGTAATCTCTGGATTCCAATACGATATGTTGCGTAGCAAGTATTTTCTTTTATTCTTTCTAGTTTTTGTTATTCCCCCTTTCATTGATGATCTCCCCATTTATAAATGTACAAGAGTTTTGCTCGATATGAGAAGATGAGACTATGAGTGTATACAAGCGTAACAAAGTAAACAGAGGTGGGCGGTTGAATGTATGATACAAAGGGTTGTCGTGCGTGTGTGTGCGTGTGTGTGCGTCTATTATGACATGCTGAGCTTGGTATTCAATGCTTCGGCCAAGTTTTGGATATCGTCGTCTTCATCTTCGTATTCGTCTCTTTCCTCTTGAATATAAGATACCAACCTGCACATGGATTGACCTAAACCTTGAGCTAATAAAGGACCTGGTGGTGGTACAAAGATATGCATGATGTGAGAAGTCATGTACAAATGACAATGTCAATAACTTACCACACTCGGAAGGACTAACAAGGCCGTAGGCTGTCAACGCCCATAGGAGATGCATGACATTCTTTGCCACGAGGCGATTGAAGCCCATGCCGATACCAACACCTCGACCTTCTTCATCAAGTCTTTCAGCCCCCCAATTCATCAATGCCAATGTATCTTGTTTGACGATATACTTGTCACGGTCCTGCCGTTGAGTGAGGCTGTGTGTGATAGCGTTGATGTAGACGACTGCTCGTGTAGCGAATTCGAGAGCTTTGAGTAATAATTCAGCGTGAAGAGTGTTGCAAATGATTTGGGTATACTGATGGAATACAAGCGGTGACATGGGTTGTGGTTCAAAAAACAAAGTGAGATTCTCATGCTCAATGACAATCTGTTCGCTGGAGGAGTGTACAAGCATGGTATTAAGAAGTCTATGATAATCTTGGATCAGTCTAATGTGGAAATTACAAGGGGGGCAATCACTTACCTTGTCGTTTCTAATAAAACACGGGCATCATTTTCATTCCACAAGATAGATCGACATAGCCGTAATACATCCAAGTCATCCAATAGTCGTATTCCCACTCGTTCCCAGTGACATGCCATGTTTGCTAGTGCACCCATTGCCAGCTCACGCGTTCGGGGCCTCTTTGTCATGGTAACGATCTATCATCACATTGCCTTTTAGATATACCATCCCATTCCCCACACCCTCGGCTCTATTGAACTTACCTTGAGGAACACACGGTGGAAATCAGACGTCGATTCAATGGCATGAGCATAGTCGGCAACTGTACACACATCCCATGCGGCGCATAACACACGCTCGTAAGGTGAATCGTCGAATACAT
This sequence comes from Lichtheimia ornata, assembly GCF_029851405.1. Taxonomy (NCBI): domain Eukaryota; kingdom Fungi; phylum Mucoromycota; class Mucoromycetes; order Mucorales; family Lichtheimiaceae; genus Lichtheimia; species Lichtheimia ornata. The sequence goes on from NW_026695324.1 coordinate 196,497, forward strand.
CGTCGCCTGTAGCTTGATCAAGGGATTCCGAGACGACGCCATCGATGAGTTTTTGCAGAATGGGAGCGACGAGAGTGACATGCTCACCACTGGGTTCATTGTTGGTAGCCATTGGGGTTTGGGGGGTTGGTTGGTTGTTGTAATAGTAAAAGTGGAGGAAAAGGCTGAGATTCAAGTAGTTATAGTAGCAGACGAGAGTTAAGCGAAACTAATCCGGATGATGACTCTTTCGTTTGAGCTTCTGGACCTGGCCGATGATGTTGTCTCACCTTTTTTCGTGCAACCATGCAACCATGCGAATTTCCCCACCCTCATCTTTGTATTGCATCATAGCAACCGACATGCACCACCCTACAAACACACTACTCTTTTACATCTCTCCCAGCTATTTGGTACCCAATCATGTAAATCTATCAAATACAATAAACATTTGATTATGTAATAAAAGGGACTAGACTGTTCGATTACAATGAAAAAAGGGGGTATAATGGAATCAACACATGTACTATTATCCATATCAGTCACTTGGAGAAAACTGTACCATGTGCTTTCCTAATTGGGTTTGGAATTCTGCAATTGCGCAACGAGTGATCAATGCGCAGTTGTTTACCGAGATGGACCGCACATTATTAAGCAGCTGCAAGAGCCCTGCGTTCGTCACCAAGTTGCATCCCGTCAGGTCCACATGCTTCAAATGCTGTTGCTTTTGCACCAGTTGACCCAAGACCTTATCCGAGAGAGCGCTCATATCCGCCAATTGCAAATACTCAAGACGCGTCGTTTGCAAGTGGGTTGCAAAATGCATCATGCCATCATCTGAAAGGTCATCTTCATCACCAGCAGCAGCGTACCACAATCCAAGTTTCTTCAATGTGGAGATAGTGGCTATCCGTTCCAACATGCGATCCGTTACTAGGCCACGACCCATCAAGCCAAGCACTTGTAGCCTGCTATTGTTGACCTTGTTGTTGGTGCCCAAGCATTCAAAAAGTCGTTCAAACCCATCGACACCAGCAATGCTTCTACCATCATCGCAGCTAATACCACCACCGTTACCAGGACAATAGCCAATATGGAGACAACGTAATTGATCGAGCTCACAAAGTGCATCAGCGACATCATTGGTCATGCGATCTGCCCTGGGTGTCACCCATAAGAATTCTTCCACTTGACGAGTTTGCTTCAAAAGTGCTGCCACAGTATGTCCCTTGATGTTGATATTGTCAAGTGATAGCACACGTAGTGCAGAGCCATTCATCCAAGCATCCAAGTTTCTCCATTCAGTTTGCAGTCCACAGAGTCGATCATCACGGCTCAACGAGAGCACTTGTAGCGTGTGTCCATGTTGCATTAATGTTGGTGCCATTTGATCTGATCCATATCCTTTTTGTTCAAGAGCCACAAATCGCCTCAAGCCAACTGACGATTCCTTGCTATTGTCATATTCTTGCCAGCTGGAAAGAAATCCACCACCTCCACAATCAATGTTGCATTCCAATGATGTAAGCTTTGGACACATTTGCTGAATCGTCTCCAGGTCAAATGGTTGTCGTCGTCTATCACAACCTCGCATATCGCAACACAAGCAAAGGCTTTCAAGGGAAGGGCAATGATGAAGGATCCGTGAAATATCATCCCCCGCTTGTTGTAAAATGCCACCATGCAAATGGAGATGCGTGACTTTGGAAGATGATACCCTCTCGGCTTGATCCATTGGAATACCAAATGAAGACTTGTTGTTGTTGTTGCCATGGAAATTCGTCATGTATGAAAGGCGTTGAAGATGTGGACACGCTTCAATTAATTGTATCACGTCGACATTGGATTGGTAAGCTTCATGAAGGAAGAGTGTTGTCACTGTTGAATAACATGCAAGCTGTCCCAAAAGACGTAAAAAAGTATATACATCCATGATGCTGCATCCAATGAATTCTATAAAAGACGCGTTATTATCATTCCCTTTGCCTATAATTTCGCTCCCCCCCACCTTATTACCTAGTTGCTGTAGACCTGTGCATTGCTGATTGATCAGCATACGCATCGCTTGGATCAATCGATGATTCGACAACTCGCGAAATGATACTTTCTTCACATGGGATCCCAGGCACTGCAGCATGTGTTTTTGGTGGAGGTTGGTGTGGTTGGTGATTTCAATATCTCGCCAGACACGGGTGGCGTATTGAGGCGTCATGGCGACCCACCATGGCGAGGCATCCATGCATTGCAAGCAATCCGATTGGCTTAGATGGGAGAAAATGGAGTTGGCTACGTCGTAAGGGAGTACATCCATGGTTGTCAAACAAAGAAAAAAAGGGAGGTCGTTACTTTAAAAGGGGGATTTTGGTTGCCTTGGTATTGCACCTGAATATCATGCGCATTTCTGTTACACAATGCGGGATCAATACGGACGACATCCGGATTCATTCCTCGGAACACATTTTACAAAAGGCCAATACCGCGGTTGAATGGTTCTTGATGACATGAAAAAGCTCATTCTATGACTGGTATCTTTATGATCCTTGTATCCATGGAAATTGACCATCCACAATCATGCATCCTACCACACAGAATGGCATTACGCATAATAATCACATGTCACGAGCACGTGATTCGTCCACATATTTCCTACCCTTCTTGACAGGTAAATTGTCGATTTGTAAATGGATAACAAGTGTTGCTTGGCAGTGCCGATGAGAAGTAAAACAATTTGATAGCTCCAGCAGCAAGAAGGCCTTTTTTCACCAACATTGTCCATGAAGCCTCACCTTAGACACTAAGCTTTTCCTTCACTTTCTCTCAACCAACGTATATGCTCCATAGCTAGAAGAGTTGATCCAATCCCCTTTTTAAAGAAATTTAGTTGTACTTATCACAAGCTTTAATAAAAAGACTACTAGCCGGTCAACTACGTGGTGGATAACATATGCTGAATGATGATATTTGGTGGAGGTGTTGGTGCAGCTGGCGATGGGGGTATGGATGGAGATGATGTTCAAGATGAAAATGAAAGACGTCGTAATGATTAGGGTGGTGGTGATATGATTCGATCAATGCTTCTTGCTGAACCCATTCCATGTAGATGTTCATATACGATTGCTGTTATCGGTGGTGGTGTCATTCAATGAAAGCATGTATGATACAGTATTAGATTCTTCAATTTCAACCACGCCGTTCACTTCTGCTTCCAATTCCTCGGTGACAAGAGCCTGCTCAAGCACAAGAGACTACGGATACGATATTAGCACATGCTTTCGTCAAAACCAAAGGAACTCACATGCAGCGTGGCGATCAACTCAAAGAGCTTGACCATCTGATATCGGTATTTTTGATGCTAAACTGCTAGGGGGATGTAGCGCCCCCGATGTCGAAAAATGTCGCGCACCTAGTAATCCCCGGTTGGTATGGTAGCAGAGCGTATCTGTATGAACCGCCATTTGGTGGGGCTGATGATGCTGGTCTCCGTTAGAGTGATGGTGTCCTGGATGACTTGTATGCCGTAAGTTTTGCGCTTCTTCATTGTTGTATATGATGCGGCTTTATATGTATTGATCTGCTGCTTCAAATTATTGACTACATTCGTAATATCGTTTCCCTAGGTTGTTCGCCGATGACTGCAAGCTCAACTAATGATCTTTTCTTTTAATAGCTTGATGCCACCCTCTTTGGTAGAGCCCGAAGGCTGCTTGTCATCCTCTACTCTTGTTGCGGATACAATTTTTGGAGGGGCATGGCTAGCATAGGATGTTTTGCGTACGCCGAATGCGGGCTATATTAGAGTGTAACCCCACCTAATCCAAACTTTGCATGCACACCTTGGGAGGTCACTACATTGAATTGAAATATGAGTATGAGGTTCAACGAATGAGAAGAGAAGATCATTGGATTCTACCTTGTTAACAGAGCCAAATATCATAATGACAATGGAAGTAGGATAACAATGAATAGCTAATGGTCATCATGAAGGTGAATACACATCTCGCTCACAAAGAGAGCCACCCACGGCATACTCAAAACAACTCGAGCTTTGCATTATCAGCAATCAAAGGGTGATGATGGAAAAAAAGAGATGCGTAGGAGTACAATGATGGGCGACAACATCTTTTATGTGCGCGGTAGGCGTGGGTATTTCTGTGATTACAAAAGGAGGAATGAGTGATAGATAAGGTGGGCGTCTCTACCAGTGGTATGTCTTAAGAGCTTTGGCGTGATTGATTGTTCATGTGTGGAATCCATCATCTAACGGTGCCATCCATCTGCTATCACAAATCACCTGCTGTGCCCAAATTATGTGAGATGATGAGACGTTGCTTGCGTGAGTGCCCGTTACAGGAAATACAAAGTCGTTGGCATCCTTATTGATAAGCATAAAGCGCATCTGTAAACGTTTTTGGCCACCACAGCCATATAGTAGCGGCTTCCCTAAACCACACAATCCACGACGAGTGGTACTACTACTATGATGATGATAGCTATATTCTTTGCTGCGCATTGTTTTTTTTTTACATAGCCGTTTTCCCTTATCGCATTGTAGATGTGATGCCGCATACGTAAATCAAAATGAGTATGATTGTATCCACTTGCATCCATTGTATGTGAAGGTGAAATCAATGGGTTGTTATCAGTGCTTTATTGAAGAAGCATGATGGATGGGCTTGGATTCATTGAAAACTCCGGTATTGAACGACAACAACTACGCGCGGCCTTGACCCATTCACTTGCACTCTTCTCCCCTGAACAGACCCCATTCCGCTATACCAAAATGTCAACTCCCATGGATGTAGATGAAGTACCACCTGCACAGCAAGAGCAAGCTGACGTCAAGGGCAAAACAAAAGACGTAGCTGAAAAGAAGCGATTTGAAGTCAAGAAGGTAAATGCGGCTGGGCATGGCGTCAAGATCACAAAGAACTCACTCCTTTTATTTATCTCGTGTGTGCTCTCTCTCTCTAAAGTGGAACGCTGTTGCTCTATGGGCTTGGGGTAAATAGCAAGATGATATCCATACATGCAAAGGGGCTAATAATGAAATGATAGATATCGTCGTCGACAACTGTGCCATTTGCCGAAATCACATTATGGATCTTTGTGAGTGGAATTCCGCTGCATAGCATACACGCACCCACCACCAACATGATACTGATATATACGATTAGGTATTGAATGCCAAGCCAATCAAGCATCTGCTACTTCAGAGGAATGCACAGTAGCCTGGGGTGTTTGTAACGTAAGTGAACAAAGAAAACGGCGTTCCACATTGGATTATGAATCATTGATGATATGATCATAGCATGCTTTCCACTTCCATTGTATATCCCGCTGGCTCAAGAGTCGTCAAGTATGTCCTCTAGACAATCGCGACTGGGAATGGCAAAAGTAAGGGCATTGTGTTGTTTGATTTTGGGGATACGTTGGGATTAACAATGACATTCACGTAGATATGGACGATAAAGGAATCAGATAGCAATCTTGATTGGCGTGTTTTCAATTTTTACCCTTCTTCAACAAAGCAATGCAGTACAATCAAAGTCATCTTTCTATCCTATCTTGTGTTGGGGTGTTGTTCCTTGGAGGGTGTGGGCAAGGTCCCTATCGTTGAAGTTGTCGTCTTGTCGATTAGGCATCATACACACACACATACATACGTAGGAAAGAAAAGGGGAATCCTATCCATGGTGATGCATGTGGAAAGTCGTCGTCGGCTTATCAACCACCGGGAGTGTGCTTTCTTATGCAACCCTATCTATTGGCTCATGTATAGAATCCAACACTCGCACACTCTAAAGCATATCTCCAATGAAAGAAAGGCAAAAACTTTATTTAGAATACCATCTTGTCGATGACAGGTTAGGGATCAAAGGCTGAAACTGGGTGTGAATAAAGCATGATGCAAGCTTTTCAAGGAGAGATGAACGGTTATTGTTGTTGCACAAGCCGCGTTTTTTTCCTGCATATTCAACCATGAGTGATAGTGAACGAACCGGTGTACCTACAGGCGACGATGAGCTTTCTCTACCCAAAGGTGAGTGCCGTTGCTTATCCTTCCCTTTGGTGAGATGCCCCCCATTGACTCAACTGTGTCTTTTTACAGCCACTGTTCAAAAGCTCATCAACGAAATGATGCCGAGCGACGTTGCATGCACTAAGGAAGCTCGCGATGTACTGATAGATTGCTGCGTCGGTAGGTATTGAATCGAGATACGGCTTGTATCCTTGGCAACGGAGACTCATCATTATCCATGGATACAGAATTTATACATTTGATAGCCTCGGAGGCCAATGACATATGCGACAAGGAAGCAAAAAAGACCATTGCAGGCGAACACATTGTCTCTGCCTTACGTGAGCTCGGCTTCGAGGAATACATTGAAGATGTGGAAGAGGTTTACAAGGAACATCGACAACAGCAAAAGGTAAAATGAGAATAGAGGATAGCGATTGTTTTATTAATCTTTGATATTTAGGATCGTGAAAGGCGCAGCTCAAGATTGGAGAAGACGGGGATCTCAGAGGAAGAATTGCTGCGACAACAAGAGCTATTGTTTGAACAATCTCGCCTAAAATTCGAGGGACAACAATAACAAGCAAGCACGCCATGGATATACCCGGTCTTTTCTTTTTTAGCACAAAAAAGAGAGAGAGAAATGATGTAACCAGAAATCAATGCTGTTGTATATTGAAGATATACAGAGAGAGGAAAGAAAGCAAATAATGGGGGTGGAATCATTAACATAAGTACATCAAGGTAGATTGCTATAAACACAAAGTGGGCGGGATTGTTGGATGGGAACTACAAGAGAGAGAGAGTGAGAGGGATCAAGCGAAGGACGAGGATGATGATAAATAAGGGTAAGAGAGAGAGGGCGAGAGAGGGAGTGTGTATATATACGTTGGGATGATGAATGATGGGGGTGATGTGATATACTTCATGGCTGTTGTGGTGATGGTGGATGGTCGGCAAGCATTTGCTCAAAGGTATCAATCAATGTCCGCAGCCCTAATAGGTACCCATGATCTGGTTCTTCGGGACATTCCGGAGGCCAACTCATGGTCGTCATTTTCTCCTGCATTTCTCTGGCCGTGACACAGTGCGCAAAGTCAATAATTCGTACGTCAATGCTGCTGGTCTCATCCATTCCATCATAGATAACAAGTAAGCTTGATCCAAAGAACCGATAGCCACGTAGTGATCGAATCAAGAGCTCCAATTGCTTCAACTTGAATAAAAGCTGAGATACGTGCCGTGTCAATAATCGCTTGCCATCATGTAAGAAATCATAGAGCACTTGTTTGAAAGTGAGTGGTGATAATCCTCGTCCAACATACTTGTCTTGTACTTCATACGTGCGACGATTGACTTTGTAAACCTATAACGGATCAACGATGAATTAGGAATCCATCATCATATAAAAGCGGGGGAAAACGAAAAGGGCGGTGATTGGATAAAAGGAGAAGGAATATAGGGCGTAAAATAGAGAACAGATCAATTACCTGCATTCCACACATGCGTACGCCTAATCGCCGGCTGGTCGATCGTTCACACTTTGCCGTTTGGCTCATCTTTTTCGCCTGTGAAGCATAGACACCATGTTGGCGAGTTCCCATTTTTAGATCAAGGACACAGGGCTTCTTCATGTTGACCGTCAAATCTTCAATCACAATAAACTCCTGACCCTCCTTGTTGCCAACGTGTCGCACCATTAATGTTGCCAGGTCATTGTTATCCACCACAATGTTGGCTGGTTGCTCATCATCATCGTCGTCTTCTTCATATTCAGTGTGATGATAAAGGTGGTGTCGATATCGTTGTCGATCCCATGCCAATTCAGGTCGTCGTTGCTTGGTACTATCATACGATAAGCGAATACAGCCCATGTAGCGAGGGACAAAAGGTTGGAAATGGGGGAATTGTTGTAAATCCTTGTAGAATGAGCGTTCTTTGGTTGCAGTGACATCTTTGCAAATGGCCCCATTGGAAGCAAGTCGAAACATGGCCACATGACCCCCGACCTTGTGGTTGAAAGGCGCCACTTCACATTGGGTTTTCAACATGGTCATTTGTTTATTGGCGCTATCTTCTTCTCTTTTTTATACAAATTGGGTTGGTTGGAATGGGGTTGTTGGTGACCAAAGAGTGTGAGTGTGTGAAAGTAGAAGAGAAAAAGAGAGAGAGAGAGAGAGAGAGAGAGGAGAAAGAAAGCCCGCTCAAGAAGTGGAATTGGGCCTTTTACCTGTTAGGAACTGCTACCAGCGGGGCATGGATGCTTAAAGCTAATTCGATTGGCCAATCCGCGAGAAAATGGTTTCAATCACTTACTCTCCTTGAAACAAACGACAAAAGCCTTTTTCATCCGCCACAACGTGATGCCTGCCATTCATTCATACTGGCTGAACACAAGGTCATGCCCCCTTGCATTTTGATTGCCATTGGTGACAAAGAGCCCATTCAAAGCATTCATGTTTGTCCCACGTGTTTACAAGGCACCCATTCTTTCATTTGCATTGCAATCATCCATGATTCGGTAGATTCATTCCGATCCGTGGATCCATGTTGGATATTTCCGAGGGATGTCCAATCATCAAATTCATACCTGTCATTCATGATGGACATCCAAACAAAACTTCTTTCTTCTCTTTTCACTGTTTCATTTCTTCATTTCCCACTTTTCTCGTTTCCAATGATAAACAAATACTGCAACATGGCATGTATACAAATCAAACGATTCGTATCGATCACGTAGTCTTCAGCTGGGTTGTTGCCATGGTAATTACGTCGTCAAGGAAACGACGCATAAATGTATCACTATGCTGTACGGCTGACATCAGCGAATGCGTTCTTCTAAATGCCCCCCTCCACATTCATGCATATTTATGTTGCATAATCCGACATCCACCTTGCATTGGGAAACGCCTTCTTTACTACCGCCGATGATGATATTAGAATTACATGTAGATGACATACACCTGTGCCTAATCACAATGACGGTGTGTAGCAAAATAGGCGCACACCCCATCATCCGACCTGACACAAACTAATTTGAGTGCGTGTCATCCTTGACCTATCAATATACGTCTCTATTCCACGCCGCCAAGCAAAGGCGTGTGGTGCGCGTGCGTGTGTGTGTGTGTGCATGTGTGTGAATAACAATGTGATGGGAATGGGTTTTTGTTTTGTAGTTACCAGCAGGAGCCCCCTTTTTCAATTCCCTATTTTGTATAGGATGCATTAAAGGTGATAATTGAAGCAAAAGCAAACAAGGAGTAGAGGATGTGATTCGATGGCAACAGAGCCTTGTTATTATCTTTAAGCAAATGAAATCGAAAGAAGCCATCACATGTATCCAATGTCGCGTTTGCCCTTCTAATGTTGGGTGGATCAGATGACACACACGTACACACACAATGCTCGGGGCAAATAGAGATCACGAGGCTTCCTCAAAAGGGCCCAACCCTTTTCCCAATGAGCGATGTTATCAACATACCAAAAGTAACCAACACGTGTATACACATCTACCATTCAATAGTGAGTGGGATACAAGACACTCTCCCACCATCTTACCCCCAACGACATGACGCGATTTTCATCTAGAAAAGGGTGGATCATCCAAATAGAACAACCGTGGGGAATGCACATTGTACCACAAACTGTCATCTGCTGGTGTTAATGGATCGACCGGGTTTCCCGCCCGATTGTGTTTTTTTTCTTATCCATTCCTTTCACATGTCATGTTCCTTCCTTTCCCCTTCCTTCCACTTGAAGACGCTTGTAATAAACATCAAAAGCAGCTTTATGTAATCCTGCCAATGTCTACGAAATGGCGGGCTCTATCAACAAAAGATCTATCATTCTCTTTTCTTGGAGGAGGCGATGCGTGTTGCTTATTTTTGGCCCTAAAAGATCATAAGAATAGATGTGAATAGAATGAAAAGAGAGAGTACAATCATGATTATCAACATACACGAGCCATCTTGATGGTACCCCAGAGAGAACCGAGAAGACCAGTGCCAAGGACAAGGAAGGTGGTGTAGACGAAAAGCTTATCTCTGGGACCACGAATGTAGAGAAGCTCGTTGGAGGGAGCCTATAGCGCGCGTAGACATTGTTGGTGAGACAATTGAGTTCAATGGAGGATCGTCCACGTCGGGCAATGAGGTCATGCTGGTGGTCGTAGTAGTTGTAATTACCTGCCAGAAACGTTGTTGTTGGATGATACGGTTGGGTCTGTTGACGAGCGACATTGCAAGAAGTGTTGTTTGGAAGAAAGGGAATTTTTTCTGGCGTGGTGTCTAAAATTGTTGTGTCTGTGGCGGGCTGGGCTGGGGGTTGTCTTCTTTTTTGCTGCTCAGCCATTGGTTGTTAATTGATGACGTTTACCTTCATGTCTCTCCTGCATCATTTCACTTGTCCATCACAACCACCACCACATCCAGTATTCATGGATCACGAAGGACGTAGAAAAGGGAACATGAATAGAAGATGTATCAAAGCCAAAAGATGTGTACCGATGTTAGCACAAAGCTTAATGCATACACAGAGGTCAACAATCAACACAACAGCCACAGGGCTCTTGCATTTTCCTGGTTGGATCTTGTGCCACGCGACACTTTTAGGTATTAGAATGAACGCACATACATGGATGGATGTGTCAAAGGAACAAGAATCTTATGCCGTACATATAGCTTGGAGCTATTCCATTTTGTAGAGCCGCTTATCTGATATTTCAGTGGGTGGATGGTAGAATGAACCAAGTCCTTTCTTTTTTATGTAGCTGCATTGATGGGTCCACAACAAATCGGTGTACTTTCCAATAAAGGATAGGCTCATCCAAATTACAGACTTTTGCTTTTCTTTGATCATGATCGCATTATATGAGATGAATGCCATCCAGCTATCTATAAGGTGGAGGAGGAGTATGAAAGCCTTTGTCATCACAAAAGCCATGAGGGCTGGTGGTATAATGATTATCGGGGATCGTAGTTTGAATAGATATAGGGTGGTGTCCGTTCTCAGTCGTGAATGTAGCATGTTGTTTGTATACGGGGGTTGGGGAGATGCACGTTGAAAAAGTAGGGGATCGTTCTCATTTGATCTGGTATTGCTCAACCGAGCTTTACGATTGGAAGAAGGAACAACATGCGTAAGTAGACGAATGAAAGTGATCTGCGTTAGCATCCGTATAGCTCATCTGAAACCCGTGTCAGTTGTTGGATAGACCAAAAAAAGAAAAGCGTAGTATAGATTTTTGTTCAGCCCAATGATGATGAGTTGTGTGTGTCAGATCAAGAAATGGGGGGAAAACATATATACATCGATTATAGTGCAACATTAAGCTATCGAATCCAAGCAAGAGAGATAAAAGGAAAACATCAAGAGTGCGGCGAAAAGAAAAAGAGATCATAAGAGTGAGGAGAGTGGGAGAGAGAGAGAGTAGGCGGGTTCGAGGAAGGGAACAACAACCAAAAAGTAAAACTCGAAGGTATCGTAGGTGTGTCTAATAAGCTGTGAGCTTGTTCACCAGCATGGGGGTATACTGGAAAATCGTCAAAGCAGAGAGTGTGATAATACCAAGGAAGATGAAGTCTATGATCTATGGTTAGATACACTGCAAAAGTGTGGTGGTAAAGGGTATCCCAAAAGACCCCAGGGGTAACGGTTAGCTTACTGAACAAGCATTTTTCCCAAGGTTCCAACATGTATAACGCCGTTTGCAGCTCATATTTGTAAATCAGCGTTGAAATGGTGCCGCGATGAGAAGGTACAGAAGACATTGCAGTCGAAAAGGAGCAAGAGAAACTGAGGAAAGAAACAACAGGCTTAAAGAAAGAAAGCGTGGAACTATTTTTCAAGGCGACTGATTGCCACGACGCCCGCAGGTTGCCAAGCTTTTTTTGGCACTTGCCCAATCACTGCAATTTGCTTCCCAATTATTGTCTCTAGTGCTTTTGCTCAACACCCAACCTACTATTCCCTCATAAAAATAGAGTCATGCTATTATTATTACTACCTTGATGTCAATTCTTGTCACTCAAATACCCTCAATGGATCATGCATCTTTGAATTAAAACATATACATTCATACACAGCCATTCTTTCTTTGAATCACCTTGTACCATGTTACCGAGATGTTACCATGCCACGGCTTACCATTTCTGCAACCTTCTCATCAAAGCCATTTATTGAAGATTATGTTCTATTCGTGGGAACATTTATCCTAATCGCCTTTGTTGTAGCACGTATCTCCAATAGCAGCGATACCAAGGTGGCGTTGGACAAGGTCAACAAAGGATGGGTTCATTGTCATCTACTTTAGGCTATTCCTACTGATTGTAGTACGTGCATAGCTCAGCATATTGATGATCGAGACAAGTGCTTGCACCGTGCACTTTTGTAATATGGATGCATGATTGTAAAGGGCAGCAGGATTGGGGTGGGGCTTGACAAGATACGAATGATAAGAAGAAGGGTTTATACACTTTCAATGTCAAGGATTATCTTTTTCAACAACAATGATCATTGAAGCATGCCACGCCTTCTCACTTTATTCAACAAGATAAGCCGTAATTGTGATCTGCTGGGTGAGGAGGAGGATACATAGGGCAAAAGAAGAAGCCAGCGGAGTATGTGATGTGTGGGAGGGTGGGGGCCACTCACTCAAGGATGGCCATCAGGCAATCTTGGCTCGTCCTTTTCCTTTTGCACAATGGTAAGGATCATTCATAGGAGATGGAAAGAGCAATGGAGAGATGGATTGGATGGATGAATGAGTAGATGGATAGATGAATCAATAGATTGACTGATTGATGGTGTTCTTTATAGGCTGACCAGGCGCAACAGACTACCAGAAAGAGAACCTTCCGCAAGTTTAGCTACCGTGGTGTCGACCTCGACCAATTGCTCGACTTGAGCAGCGAGCAATTCATGGAGCTCGTTCACGCCCGTGCCCGTAGAAGATTCCAACGTGGCTTGAAGCGTAAGCCTATGGGTCTTATCAAGAAGTTGCGTAAGGCCAAGAAGGAGGCTGCTGCTGATGAGAAGCCTGCTGTCGTCAAGACTCACCTCCGTGACATGATCATTGTCCCCGAAATGATTGGCTCTGTTGTTGGTATCTACAACGGTAAGACCTTCAACCAGGTTGAAATCAAGCCTGAGATGGTTGGTCACTACCTTGCCGAATTCTCGTAAGTGTCAATATGGGATAATTGTATATACATCATGGTTTATTGATATGATTTCCTCCCCTCAAAAACAGCATCTCCTACAAGCCCGTTCGTCACGGTCGTCCTGGTATTGGTGCCACCCACTCTTCCAGATTCGTTCCCCTCAAGTAAATTACACAGTATTTACATGCCATCAAACAACGATCTGGTTATTCTCTTCCGCAAACTACTTGTTTATAATGATTGATCTTGGTATTGGGTGGATGATGACAAGCTATTACAATGAGTGATCGGCCAAAATGCAACATGACGGATCTTGCATGGTTACGTTATGGGAGGAAAGGGGTATCTTCTTTTGCATGGGCATGGTCAGTGACGATGTGGTGGAGTGACCATACCCTTAGCAACCTTTTATGCAGGGCCCCCCTATCATGTATTTTTGTGATCAAACAAATCATCCTTGCAAAAATGAAAGAGAGTATATGGAACGATGGGCTTTTTCATTAGATATTCATAAAGTCATACTATGTCTAGGCAGATTAGATATAAGCCATGGCCTTATTTGGATGATGGTGGAGAAACATATCATTAAGCTCTGGCACATCACCACCTGTGGAAAAGAATGATGCATGATTAGTATGTAAGAATGCCATACTTGAAAGAGTGGTCGCTTACCACCAGCATTGGCATCCAGTTGTTGACCACCACCGGCTGCCATGGAAACCTTGTTGGGATGGTGATGGAGATACATATCATTCATCATAGTATCAGGTTCGCCTACATACAAGGAAGAATGCCATGGTGAGTCTCATATCCAAGTGCTGCTCCTTTTTATCGCTTACCAGCATCGGCAGCCAAACGTGGAGTACCAGCTGCCATAGAAACTTTGTTTGGATGGTGGTGAAGATACATGTCATTCATCATAGCGTCGGGCTCGCCTTTTAAAGAATGAAAGACGTTGAGACTTTAAGCGTGCATGCATGCATCTATTACGTATTCACATACCTTGTCCTTGCCTTAGCTCTGGTCCACCATTAGAAATTGGGGCTGATTGATGATCACCTGCTAGCGCAAATGCCATTGCCTTGGATGGATGATGGTGGAAAAACATATCGGAAGGGAAGACGTTGCCATCTACTTTACACAGTAAGAGATTGACCCTCTATGTATACGACAATGATCATACCTTCATCTCCATTTGCAGCAAAGTTCATGCTTCCTGCACCTATTTATAATGTTAAAAGTACAAAGAAATTGGGTTATGATTTGACTACTTACCAATAGGAGATGTTTGACGATCATTGGCAGCAGCAAATGCTAATCCTCCGGGTTCTTTGTTTGATACAAAATGAATAATCATTATCATGTGGCATCATTGATGGTGCAATGTACTTACGTGCCGGAGAAGTTTGGCGATCTGTCATTTGAGCACTCACTGCGATAGCACCCAAGAGGAATGGTAGAGTGTACAGGCTGGATTTCATGATAGGAAATGAGGAAGAAAAGTACGAGTATGAAGGATACCCATGAATTGAATTGTAAGAAAAGGTCAATCTACCCTACCCTTGATTAGATACACTAAACCCTTACGGTTAAGCTACGCCGTCTATGTGTGTGTGTGTGCGTGTGTGCGTGTGTGGAGTCACCGTTGCATGACAGATGAAAATGATCAGATCCCTGGTGATCGTTATTCCCGCCACCCCTTCTTGCACACATACCCCTACCTTTTTCCCTTCCTCAACTACTCTCGCGTCTTCATGGCAAATGCCTCAGGCAATGCGGCTCCTGATATGCGTCCCTCGCCGTCATCCACATCGGCTCAGTCATTGAACTCTTCTACATCAAGGACACCACTTAATAACAATCCTCCACCACCCACAAACGACTCTGCTGCTACTGAAGAGGATCACACAACTTACTTTTTGCTCGACATTGAAGACGCCCCACCTGAAGACCATGTCAGCCATACTAGTTCAAAGCATTCCACGTCTCGTCGTTCTAGCACAACTTCCGATTCTTCAGACTCGAGTGTGTCAGCGCAAGTGGTGATCGATCACGGATCTTCAGTGCCACGCCGATTCGAAAAGCATATTGCTGGCCACGTCTTCCGATCCGATAACGAGGAATCAGAAAGCGACTATGCATACAGTTATCGTACGTCACCACCGGGCAGGGCAGATCATTCACATCATCATCATCATCATCATCATCATGACGACGACGAAGTGGATATAAAAGACAATAGACCATCATCATCGTCAGCAGCAGCAGCAGCAACAGCTTCACCACTCAAAGACATTGGATTCAGTAACCATGACGCCGACACAGCACGCAAAAGTGATGTTTCGATGGATGAGACACCGGCATCACCCTCAACGACATGTCCTGGTGGTGGCGGTGGACTTACAGTATACACAGAGGAAGAGGAGGATTTGATGGAACAAGTACCAAGTTGGGATCATGAGAGAATACGGCATGAAACGGAGAATGATAATAGTCCTTATGATGCTGGCGATGAGAGTGTCGATCCTTCTCGAATCACCCACCGTGAAAATCGCAAACCACGCAAAAGACCCCATCATCATCGTTTATTACAAGAAGATCTTCATTCTCATTCTTGGAGTCGGCGAGAAAGTACACATGATCAACGAAAAACGGGTTTATCAAGTGATGAGGCATTACGGTAAGAGTCGTCATATTATCCATCTACAAAGAAGCTCATCATGTGATTTTATTTATATAGCAAGTTGCTTGTGGTGGCAAATCAGATTTTGGATGAGGAGCGTGCAAGGATAGCAAAGACCATATGTAAGTAAAAAACAAGCGAATTGCAAATGGCAACAAGGTTTACTAATATACATAATATAGCAATCAGCGATTGGGCCCTTCGACCATGGTCACTCCTTGGCATTATCACCGGCTTTTCATTACTTGTATTTTACCTTGTGGGCTACTTTCTCAGTGATCCATACCAATATCGGGTGACAGGTGTGCTGGTGGAAGCACTATTGATATTTGCGATGGTTGCTTGGAACGGATACCTATATCGCAGAGAACAACGCATGACGCTTTTCGAGATGACCAACAGGGCGTCCACGATTATCGAATCATTAGAGCGCAGTGGAATGAACATGGTTCAAGTAAGTATTTGACAATCCATTCTCTCATTTAAAACGACTCATTGTTTTAACATTTGAATCACTCTCAGGATACCAGGATACCCTTTATTCCATGCATGTCGGTGGCACGTGTTGTGCGTGATGGCGTTGTACGAATATTCCCTGTCAATCTGCTTGTGGAAGGCGATATCGTAGAGATGTTATATGGCGACGTATCACCAGGGCGAATGAAGTATATCCATACCCCTCCATCAGCAACCGATCCAGCCTTTTTCACTGAACAGCAACAACAACAACCAATATCATCATCATCGCCACATCTCCCTGATGAACATGAGCAGACCGGTGATACGCATTCATTACAGACCAGAGAATATTATCTTGCCAGAGATCAAGTGTTTAAGCCCTCCTTTTTTGGTGTACCTCCGCCCAATGGATTAATGGAAGAATATCTTCGTGCAAGAGGGCGCTATCATTTCGTGCTGCTTGAGACACCCCTTGAAAGGAATATGCGTAAAGCACTCACACAAAAACGACCCAACACAGTGCTGGCTACTGAAGCTCAAAAACTTGAACATGTTTTTTATCATTACTTGATATGGATCGTTCTCGGCATTTCTATGGTCATCAATTTGCTTCGATTTGGCTTACGTGACATGCTTCTCCTTGGTACGCATGTTGATCAGCTGGCAGAATTGTTTTGCGCTCTCCCATTCTACGTTACGCTACCATTATTGCCTCTTTGTTTGCCAAGCCTATGGCTCATTGCACGGAGCTTTGGAAATGCGCAGCTGCTTATTCTATTCGAGGCATTGCAAATATCCAAGACCGAATACGAAGATGATGATGAAGTGGATGAATTTGATACCGAGGCACCTCCACCCACCAAAGATGTCGAATTGAGCCCAAGTAAGTATCAGCCTTTGCATTAAAGAGAGACACACACATGCTGATGATTGTTACCCATAGAGGTGGTATGGGATCGATTCTGTGCTTTATTATTGAAATGGGATAATTTGTCCTTGACAAGGTCCACCAACTTGCTCGAGTCGCTTGGCAGCACTACCGTCATATGTTGCTTGGATAGGGAAGGCACGATTGCCAATGTAGGTGTATAGTGGGATGTGATGAATGAAACATGGGTTTTTAACCTTTCTCTATAGCCATTCCCAACCGTTGAGCAGCTCATGTTTCCCGAAAAGGAGGATGTGCGTTATGTGGATGTTACCGAGGATTCGGATGAAGAGCTTGGTATAAAGTTTGAAGATCAAGATTGGGAACACTATTTACCGTAAGTGCTTTTTGACCGGTCAATGAAAGAAAGCAAGCTTATATATCCATTTCATAGATCTCTCAAACCTGTCGGCCTAAACTTTATGCTCAACACAAATTGTGGTGTCCTCCAAGGTAGAAAGCGGTCCGATTATCATCGTCGTCGATCCAAGCTCCATGTTTACGTCCGTACAGCTCCTGCTAGGCAAAGTAAGTACTTTTATTGCATATCTTTTGAACCCCATGGTTATCTTACACTCGTCCATAGCATGTTTGTGTCGGCTTGGAAAATGCATTGGTTTTAAGGAAGAAGCCTTGCGTTCGTTTGCTCAACGAGCCGAGATTTATGCGTTTGCACCTTATCATGATATTCTTGACACGCCACGATACAAGTACAGCCAATATTTCCAATTCGAAGTTCCCAATGCACTATCTACCGTTTTCGAAGAAAGAGAATCGGGTATGTTGTTAGACACTCTACTATGAATATGGAAAATGCCTTCTTACATGCTACTTTATTATAGGGAGTTATCAATTGTTAACGGATGGTCATCCTTCCCTTGTGCTTGACAAGTGCTCGGATTATTGGGATGGCGTTGGGTTACGAACAATGAGTGGAACAGTAAGTATATTATGTGTGGAAGAGGGTTACTTGATATTCAATCTATCTATGCGTATAGATGGAAAAGAAGATCAGCGACTTTTTCCAGAATGCCATGGTCCATGATATGCAATGCATTGCTTATGCTTATCGACCCATCAATACGATCAATGGACAAAGAATCCCATTTCTCAACCCTGATAGTGAGGATCATGAAGAACCAGGATGTGCGTTTGTGGTGCACCCATACAAGCAACCCAGCTCAGATAGTTCATCCTCTTCCAGCAGCAGCGGCAGCAGCAGTAGCACTACCAGCAACTTGCCATCCCTTTCTTATCCCGAGTTACCTATTTCCTTGGACGACAATCAGCAAGCAGCAGCACCCGTTGAAGAAGAAAGCTCATCATCCAAAGCTGTGACTCAACAGAGACGATCATCAAGAGATAGTCAATGGTCGACTAGCAGTGATAGCACCAGCGATTATTCTTTCGAAGAGGACGAGCCTGTGAATGAAGAAGAAGAGGAGACATTTTACAAGGAAGTTGTCAAGGGCCAAATCTTTTTGGGAATGACGGCTATGTGTCATCAGCCAAAACCGGTAGGATTTGTGATCTCATTTTCTTGGATCTACATGTACTCATGATAGACTATGTTAGAATGTTGTTGATTGTATCGAAGATCTTGGATTGGCTGGTATTCGTTTTGTCAATTTCTCACCCACAGCCGAACGTGAATCCAAAGGTAACATGATTACAAGCAGCAATAGCTTTGTACTGACGCTATCGTTTTATAGCGTTTGCTGAAAGATTGGGTTTGGAGACGGATTGGAACAGCTGCATTTTATTGTCAAGCCCGGATGATGAAAATTGTGGAAATGGTTATCTGCAATCGCACGACATTAAGGCTCAACTTCCTCGAGGCATTGATCAAATCCGACGCCATTTGGAAGATGTGGATGATATTCCCTTGCATGTTTCTTTATTTGCCGAATGCACACCACGTGCCATCAAAGAGATGATCCGCATTTTCCAAGAGTACGGTGAAGTAGTATGCTGCATCGGCAACGCTCTCAACACGAGAAACACAGAGTCATTTGCATTAGCGGACATGAGCATTGCCATGGAACCCATGCACACACGAGCCCAAACCAAAGGACGTCTCTCACTTGGCAGCAAACAGCCGCCTTTGGCTGTGGGTGCATCCCTTGTCAGTCTACCATGTGGTCTATTTATGCAATACGAGACGAGCTTGTACGCTGTGACACAAATGATACGAGATGCACGACGACTTTTGAGCTGTATTCGTATGGTAAGAGGCTTGGCATGGCATCAGGAAAGGCATAATGGGGTTAACATGGATATATATGAAATAGGGATTCGCATTCTATGCTGGTGCATGCATGTCACTTTCCTTAATGCAATTGCTCACTTCTTGCATGCTTCTTCCGCCCGTGCTCACCGGTTACCAAATTTTGTGGATCATATGGATCATTCTCCCCATCCTGAGCCTATCAATGTTGTTTACGCCCCACGATGACAATATTATGCTACTCATGCCAGGTAAGCCTATGCTCATTCGCTATCATGAAACATTAATGTGTGCTGATCCATCATGTCTAGGCAAAAACATTGAGCATTTGACGGGTCTCATGCGATTCATGATGTACTTTGTTCTACGATTTCTCCCGCTCATCATCATGTGTATCATTGTGTATGCCCTGTAAGTATTACATGTGACATGAAGACGTGGAATAGGCTTATCTAACATCTGTATTCATTTTAGGACGCTCGTTCACGCATTGCATATTCCTGCTTCAGCAGCGTTTGGAGGATTTGGACAACATGGATGGTTGCATTGGAGCCACGAGCAACAGTGGGGTGTTTTATATGCCCAAAACTTCATGCTTATTTGCTTTGTGTGGTGCCTGGCATGGATGTCGCCATCCTTTTTGCACCGGACATTCTCGATCATTCATTCGATTCCATTCAAGAATAAGGTGTGGATGGGTGCCTTTGTCTTAAGCATTGTATTACAATTTTGCTTTTGCGCTGTTTCGCTTGCACACGGTCCATTCCGATTAGACAGCATTCCTTGGTATGTCTACTTTTTGGGTTTCATTTGGCCTTTGGTGTTGTTGCCGATCCAAGAAGTTGTCAAAATGCACGATAACAAGGAGTTTACCCGATTCCAAAAACGATCCAAGCTCGAATTTAGTACCAAGGTACGTGCTCGCAATCAATCCAAAATACCTTTGCTCATTCTCTATTTTTCTATAGCTTGGAATGCATTCACCCTTGTAGAACTTTTTCTTGTTACATATACTACTACTTGCGTAATTTTCATTCAACTTAATATACAGTTTCATGCACACAATCCAAATCACGGGTATCATACGCGAGGAGAATAGATTCAGGGTCCCACATGCAGTGTGTGATTGGTGGATGGCATCGGAGCCGATCATTAAATGATATATCCGACAAGTGCACGTCACTTTTGCAGCTATAAAAGTGAGGGTCAGCCGAGCGAAATTTTTTTTCTTTACGTCTCTGCCTTAGATCCTTTGTCAGGAAAGGGGGATTGGTTCTCCTCTCTCTTTTTCTGGGTAGCATCTTGTGTGCTGTGTGGTTGACAGAGCTTGAGTCATTCAGAGACAAGAATACCTATACCTCCATTCACGATCCCATTTGCGTTTGAACGTTCTTTGGTCTCTCGGGGCCATGGAATTTAACGATCATTCGTTGGATTCATTTGGGGACATTTTTATCCACATTACAAAGAAAATGATATACGTATATGAGTTTATTTATAATAAGCTAAGCAACAGGCTTGC
Source organism: Lichtheimia ornata (assembly GCF_029851405.1). Taxonomy (NCBI): domain Eukaryota; kingdom Fungi; phylum Mucoromycota; class Mucoromycetes; order Mucorales; family Lichtheimiaceae; genus Lichtheimia; species Lichtheimia ornata. The sequence goes on from NW_026695324.1 coordinate 217,474, forward strand.
CACTATGAGCAGCTGAAGCAGTGATGAATGCAGCATAGGACCAAGTCAAGTCCTTGGCACCTGTAGGTTCACCCGAATCACGGTTGTATTGTTCACTAAGAGAGCCATCGGATGTTTGCTTTTGAACACGTGCAAAATAAGAGTCGGCCTCTGCTGTCACTGCCTTGATGATATTATCGAATTCGTCTGTACCGCTCTTGTAGGTAGTACCAGATGCAGCAGCATCATCAAATTGCTTGAAAAACTCGGCACTGGTATCAGTCACCTTGATAGAGCCGGCATCCTTCCACTCGCCAATAGCACGGTAATAGAGTTCGGCAAATGCGAGTGTGCACAAATACCAGGGGTTGCCTTCAGAAGTACCTACACCATCGTACTTGTCCTCGGGATAACGACCAATGGCAGGGGAGATGCTGGATGAGTTGGAGTCCTTGTTGATACCATACAAGCTTGCAAAGCTCTTTTTGATCGCAAGAGAAGTAGCAAGGATCTATTCATAAATAACTGTCAGTGAGCTGCTGCGGCATACTTTTATGGTCATGTAGTAACCAACCTCGTCAGAAGCGGGAGTAAAGAATCCATCACCCAAGCTAGCAACATTGGCAGCGATCAAAGTGGATGTATCCAAACCAGAGTCCTTATAGTCAACACCACCAGCAAGTTGATCGGTCACCTTGATATAGCCATCATCCGAGGAATAGAATGACTTGAGCTTGGATTCAATATCACTGGCGGTGGTCGCGTAGCTATCGTTACCAAGGAACTTTGCACCATCGTTAAGTGCACGACGCATTACCATCAACCTGTAAAAAAGCATGAGTCATCCTATCTCCATCATCCTATTGCATTTGTAGTAATACTTGCGTGAAAAAGTGAAGGCCTTGGACTTCCTCCCTATTGGGACATTTAGTAACGTGAATGCATGAATGCAATGATTACTTTGCTTACCAAAGGTCGAAACATGTCTCCGACCAAAGGCTTGAGACATAGTCGAGATCACGTTGAATGGCAGGCTTGAGAGTATCATCAACAAAGCTACTATTGTCCTTGAGTGCTTCAGCAATTTGGATGAAGGTACTGGCACGTTCAGCAGGACCATCATTTTGAGGACGACCCCAGGCTCCGGTGTAACTGGATCCATCCTTGTTGAACCTAAAATGTAATTCTGGATCAGTAAACGATACAATCATGTGATTTCTTTATCGACATGATATACATACTTTGGCTCACCCAAGCAATCGCAAACGGTATCTTCGTTCATGGAATTGATTTGGAAGCCGACATAATCTTGCATGATAGTGGCCAAGTCATCGGAAGGCTCGGTGTTGTAATTGTGCACCACAGCACGCATCACCAATGCTGCATCACGCGTCCAGCAATAAAAGTAATCCTAGTAGTATACATATAAGTATCCTCATAATTACGTACACATAAAGAAATGAATGATTCTTACAGGGTTGGATGTGGAAGGAGATGCGGCAACGAAACCTTTTACTGCTCCTTCAGGATTGATGTTGGCCAACAATGCCTTCTCGCTGTAGGTGGTTTCACCATCGATCCATGATCCAAGGTCGTCACTTGATTGACGAGCAAAGAGAGTTGGCACACCTTGGCTGACATTCACCAGTGAGACCAAAAGCAGAGCTGCTGTAGAGAAAAGGCTTTTCATCTTGAAGAAAGATTGTTGATTGTAGATCTTTGGCACCAGTAAATTGGATCTCTTTTATATCCGTTGTTGTCTATGCATCATCACCGTTCATGGAAACGTGGGACATTGGGTTGCGGCGGGAAGGCTGCTGATCCTGCAGAATTTCTTTTGTGCAAGTACACACATGTTGTGCATCATTCAGCGTGGGAGGACTGAAAATCAACATCAACACGTCTTTGTATCTCCAAGGTAACGGGAAGACTAGCGGGATGAGATCTGGATCCATGCGGGAAGAAAAGCTGATTGCTTTACTGAAAACCTTGTGCATGATGTACTTTGACCCGTCATTAATTTGGTACAACGATGGATGATCTGTGGGGTCATAATATCAGATGAGGGGTTTCTTTTATCCATTCTTGGGATTGATTTACCTTCTAGAAGCATTGGGAAGGGCTTTTAAATAAAGGTTGCTAGACGACACGTCGCTATGGGGATATACAAAAGGGTATCATAGCAACGCCTTACTTTTGAAAATGCGATGTTTCCAATGAGAGATGACAAGAGGAGTTGACGCTAAACCAAAGTTGGGATATCCCACACCAATTCAGTATAGTCTATCTTGAAGGATAAGTTACAATAACAATCATATGGAAATGGACGTGAGTAAAGATGTTCCATCTTCTTGTATTCTTCCCGCTGGCAACCGCCGGGCAAGTTGGTTGGGAACGATGCCTCTTACATCATGAGAATTATCCGCGTCGACAGCAATTCATTTGGATGTTGTAGTCAGCACTCAGCAGCAGCAACCATTGATTGGCGACATAGCAACACCACCACCACCACCACCACCAGGGACCACAGACTCTGACTCCGCATACTCGACTTGTCGACACTTTTGTCTACACCCATGATCTACTCACTCTACATCATTAACAAGGCCGGTGGTCTCGTATACCAAAAGGACTTTACCAACAACTTGGAGAAGTTATCAAGCAATGAATATTTGGTGCTAGCTGGCACTTTTCACGGGTAGGGTTCATCTTGTTTTACACGTCCATGCTCGGCAATCTAATACAATGCCTTGTCAGTGTTCACGCCATCACGTCCAAGATCTCTCCAGTACACAACTCTTCAGGTGTTGAAATGCTCGAGGCAGGCAACTTTCGATTGTATTGCTTTCAAACATTAACAGGTGGGGTTTGGATATCAAGGAAGGGAAGGGAGGGGGGAATCATCATGTTGCATGATTTCGCTGATACACACTACCACTAGGCACCAAGTTTCTATTGTTGACATCACCGCAGCAGAGCAATGTGGATCCATACATGAAAAAGATCTATGATATCTATAGCGATTTCGTGATGAAGAACCCATTTCATACCCCAGAGATGCCCATCCGCTCTGATCAATTTGATCAATCCCTCGTCAAGTTTATTCAAACGATCAATGGTTCTTAAAAGCATTCGTATCAATCACGTGAAGGTTTCATTGGGTCATGGTTTGCATTTATGGTGTTGTTATGGAAATGGCAATATGTGTTGATTGGGATTCACAAATGTAATCAAAGGCTGGGCGAGGTGGATGGATTAGTAGTAGTCAATGCAACGAGATATCCAATCATTTGAGATCCAATCAATCAATACAAGTACACAAAAAGTTGATCAAATTGAGTAAATAGCGTCAAATGAGAAAGAAGAAAATGTATACAGTCGAAGAAAAAAGGGAGACAAAGGATGCAGGATAATCTAGATGGAGTGAGGATTGGTGTGGAAAGGTGACCAGATGCCACGGACACTCTCGGTAGTGGAGATGACAGGCTTTTTGGTGAGATTCTTCATCTTGGCACCACTCGAATCACGTAACAATTGGACCTTTTGGCTGATCTCAGAGGGAGTCATGTTGCGTGTGCATACCACTTTATCACGGCCATTCACTAGAAAGAAGGACATGTCAACAATATGGCTTCTTCCTTTCGTCTCATCACGTGCACATCACGATCGAGTACTTACAGTAGTTTCCTCGGATGATAGGATGATGGTGAGGTCTAGGTTGAACAATGATTTCGATCTGTGGGTTCTCACGAGCGAATGCGGCAAGATCTTTCTTAATGTAGTCACTGGTAGATCGTCGTTCATGTCAGGGTCGAGTAGGGTAGCGTTGTCAATTCAATAAACTCTTACATCATGCCCTTGTTGGATCCCCATCGTTCGCAATAGTTGAAGACGAGACTCTTGCATTGAAGCACAAACGCACCAGTGCCGTTGTTGGTTCGTGGGATAGCTTTGGTTGCGAGGGAGGCCATTATTGTTTACAAGAAGAGAGAAACAGCAGCGGACCCGTATCCACCCAAATCCGACCCACCAAAATAAGCCGCGAAGTGCATAGTTTTTTTTCTCCCTTTCAGTTCTTTTCTGATCTCGGTATCCGATCCTCCTGCAACATGTAAGATCGACCCTGTTTACGTCCATTCAACTCGTACAGTTCCATTCACCCGAGTCAATTAGGTCTCGTCTCATTGTAAAGAACTTGCCAAAGTTGCTTTCTGAGGAAGACTTTCGTGAGCACTTTGCTGCCAAGGGCCAGGTAACCGATGCCAAGCTCATGAAGACGGCGTAAGTAATGGGTACATGGGAGAGAGAGAGAACACAAGGCTTACTCATTGTCCATAGCCAAGGTGTATCACGTCGTTTTGGATTTATCGGCTATCGCACTGAGAGCGAGGCACAGGCAGCTTTGGAATACTTTAACAACACCTACATCAACACATCTCGTATCGTTGTCGAAAAGGCTCTTCCTGTAAGTGGATTGGATATATCAAACGAAGCCATCAACCGAGTCATTAAACCAAATGTGATATTAGTATCGATCCGAAGCTCTACCACGTCCCTGGAGTAGACACACAGAAGGTTCATCCGCCTATGAACGTAAACATGGTGCATCAGCCAAGAATAAGGATGATTATCAAGTTGAGGAAACGGATGCCTTCAAGGAGCAACAACGACTCAAAGACCAGCATGTCAATAAGCTTGCAGCAGCTGAAAACGATCCCAAGTTGCAGGAGTTTTTGGATGTCATGACATCTCGATCCAAAGGAAAGACGTGGGCTAATGACGATACCGGTGTGCTTAAAGGTGGAAAGGATGGCAATGCAGAAGAGAATATCAAAATTGCTGCCGATTCGGATGATGACTTGTATGAGGATCTTCCTGCAAAGAAACCAAAGGACGAGGATGATGGTGATGAAGGATCAGATGATGATGATGAGCAACTTGGCGATGATGGTGTTTCCATGGGAGGACAAAGATCACATGGCAGATCCAGCAAATCAACACACGAGCCTGAAGCCATGGATGTCGATTATGACAATGAACATCGCAACAACAATGAACAAGACAAGGATGCAGCCATTGATCAAATTGAAGATACGGGTCGTCTCTTTGTTCGCAACCTTACTTATACCTGCACCGAAGCTGATCTTAAGGATCTCTTTTCTCAATATGGTCCATTGTCTGAAGTAAGTTGAATTGGCAGGATGAACATGGTAAAAAAAAGGTGATGTGATAATAACAATGGATTGCTTTAGGTCAATCTCCCTGTTTCCAAGGATACAAAGAGACCCAAGGGTTATGCATACATTGGTTTCCTTCTCCCGGAGCATGCTATTAAAGCGTATCAGGAACAAGATATGAAGTTCTTCCAAGGACGTCTTATGCACATCATCCCGGCCAAAGAGAAACCTCAGGCACCAGAACAGGAAATTCTTGGTCCCAATGGTGCTAAGCTTAGCAAAGTCAAGCGAGAAAAAGAGGCCAAGCGTAAGAATCTTGCTGGTAGTGATTTCAATTGGAGTACGCTTTACATGAGTGTAAGTTTATTTTTGGGAAAATGGATGATGAAGATTTAATGGAAATGGTTACAATAGAGCGATGCTGTTACTGGAGCTATTGCCGATCGTCTTGGTTTGAGCAAGGGAGAGGTGTTGGATCCTAATTCGAGCAACATGGCTGTTCGCTTAGCATTGGCTGAAACCAACTTGGTGAACGAGACAAAGGAGTTCTTTGAAAAGCATGGCATTGTGTTGGATTCATTTGGAAAGAAAGAACGCAGCGACACCATTATCCTTGTCAAGAACACGCCCTTTGGTACATCCGAAGATGATTTGCGCGAGCTGTTTGGCAAATATGGCGATTTGGGTCGGGTAGGTGCATGGTTGTACGGGGTTCTTTTTCATTTTAGCATGTATTCATTTCATTGTATAGGTTTTGGTGCCACCAGCACAGACCATGGGTGTGGTAGAATTCATTGAACCAAGTGAAGCACGCGCTGCATTCAAGGCATTAGCATACCGAAGATATAAGGACACGCTCATTTATCTCGAGAAGGCACCTGTTGGCTTGTTCAAGGAGAAGACTTCAGAAGTTACAGTGGCAGGCGATAAGAAAGACAAGTCCACAGCCAAAACGACAATAAGCGGTGCCGACTTGATTGAAAGCACACCTGATACCGATGACTCCGATGTGGCTACTTTGTTCGTCAAGAATTTGAACTTTAGCACTACGCCTGAAGCATTGCGCAAGGTGTTCTCTGGACTCGAGGGATACCGGTCATCTCGTATCAATGTCAAGAATGATTTCGCTAATCCAGGCAAAACGCTGAGCATGGGTTATGGTTTTGTGGAATTTGATAGCAAAGCGAGTGCACAAAAAGCATTGAATGCCATGCAGGTATGTAAAGCTTATGGGAAGGGGGAAGGGATATGCATGAACAAGTATTAAAGTTTCATTGTTGTAGGGTTATAATCTCGATGATCATGCGTTGCAGCTCAAGTTCTCTCATAGCAACCCCTCGGGATCCACCAAGAAGAACATCAAAAAAGCCGAATCTACGAAGCTTGTGGTACACAACGTTCCATTTGAAGCAACAGAAAAAGAATTGCGTGAATTATTTAGGTAAGCCTATTATTCTCTTGTACTCCGTTGTTATGCATATGGCAGCTAACGCACCGCTTTGTAGTGCATATGGTCAACTCAAATCGCTTCGTGCGCCAAAGAAATTCAATGGTGGTCATCGTGGTTTTGCATTTATGGAATTCACAACCAAGCAAGAAGCGAAGAACGTATTTGAATCTATGGGCAACATTCACTTGTACGGCCGTCACTTGGTGCTTGATTGGGCTAAGGATGATGAAGGTGTGGATGCATTAAGAGAAAAGACGGGTCGAAGCTACGCAAAAGAAGAACGCTTGGGTGGACGAGTCAACAAGAAGCGGAAGGTGGATCTGGATGGCGATAATGACCATGAGATGTTAGAGTAGATTCCCCCTTGATCGTTTTTCATTGAAGCATATGTACATAATTCTTACATGAACGTTAATTGTTATTCCTTGAAGTAAAAATGCCCTCCATCAATCATCATTTTAGGACATACTTATGTCACCTACAAATTTATCAACCATTACTTTTCCATCACTTTGACTCAGTGCTCCATGGTGCTTGACCACTTTATCAGTTCGATCCATCATGGCAGCAATTCCCACGCCCAATCACATATAAGCAAGGCTGCTGTCATCAATGCTATCGTACGCCCTTTCTTCCTACTTGTACGCACATCATCATCAATGGCCTTTGGTAAGTGTCAAGGATAGTCCTTAGGTAATCCCCAAAATGATGGTACTCATGATGCATTCATCTATTATGTAGCCCACTTCATTGCTTTACTATTTGAAGTGCTCATCCATTCGGCTGTGCTCCTTGATGGATCCTTTGGGGTAGGTTTTATCATCGTTTATATGTTGATAAACGTTATTAAAAGGATGCCTTGTACATTTGTAGGCAAAAGGCAACCTCAGTCTGTTGGGAAAATTGAGACTCCTTTGTAGGTGACATAAGTACATGCTTCATCAGAGCTAGAGTTTTCGGAGAAGTCAAACCTTGCAATGTGGATAACCGAAGTGCTGCGATCGACTTGGTGCGCTTATGCGTCTTCGGCAAAGATAACATTGATGTGCATAAAGCGGACAAAATTTTATTATTTCATGTCATTGGTAAGGAATTTAACGATATGGTGTTGTCGTATACATATTAATATGACATCTGCTTTTAGGGTGCAAGGTGACATTTTATGTTGAAACACTCTATGATGAAGGGCTTTATGTAGTAGCTGAGCTGTGTACTGTTACTTTGCCATCTTCATTGAAGGAATTCGCCGCACTGACTGAGAATGTGGACAACCTGCTTGACGTATACTTGACAATGAAGACTGTGAGCTGCAACTTGGATCAATGCAAATGGGAAGCAAACCGACGAGACACATTGGATACACCAAGTTTCCGTGCTGCTATGAGCAAGTCAAAACATCACCAAACATGCCTTGTTCTTATGTAGAATGTCATTTTCAAATATAAGAACCATGAATGAATGCTATGTTGTGATTTACCAGTGAGGATTGATGTGATGATAAAAGTGTAGTAATGTCAACGAGTGATTCAAAATGATTGGCAAAAGCTTATTGTTGACCTAATGAAGGAGGTTGATGGATATCGGTCATCTCGTATCGATGTCAAGGATGATTTCGCTAATCCAGGCAAAACGCTGAGCATGGGTTACTATTCCTTGAAGTAAAAAAGACCTCCCTCAATCATCATGTTGTACAACCACATTTCGTGTCGGTCGATCTTGAGTACCAATATGTACGACGACATGGGGTTCTGTGTCCTGGAAATCTTTTATCTTTTAGGAACGAGATGCAGGTTCGTTAGTAGAAGTAGATCCTTGATCCGTTAGCTAGATCATCACTGATACTTTCAAAAATTTTTGAACGTATCCAGAGTCAAAGATCTTTCGACTTGTTGCCTACATGTGCGTAACCGAGGGTGCTTACTATTAGCGTAGATAAAGGGTGAGAGCCGAATCATGTACTTTTTGCTTATTGAGTAACGTGCTAAACTTTGTATATGAAAAGATGCGCGATAAGGACAATGGCCTTCGAACATCGCATCTCCAAGTGCAACGGAGATGTTTTATATCGCGTATTGATCCCCGCGAACAACCTGTATCACCCAAGTACCATTGTGTATGACTTGGATTACATCATCGTAGTAATACAAGAGCCAAAAAATGTGCAACGTGTGCTTATTCTTAATCTCATCCCCAGATGACAAAATTCCGGTTTGCCAGATCGGAGCCAAGAAGTCTTAATGATGTTTCTTTGACAGGATTATCGTGGGATGGTCTTGTCGGCATAGATGTTGAAACGCTCTCCGCATTAAATTACTCATACAACAATAAGCAGCGACCACAAAATGTCAGATAAGGTGTGAGAATGGGAGATAAGAATGAATTGCACTATCCTTTATTATGCTTATCCGATAAACAGGAGATGTGGGGGATAGAGAGAAAGAGAGAGCAAGAGTACATAATGAATAACGTCAGCGGAATACAAAACAGGAAGATCCTTGCCTTGTGTCTACTCCCCCCTTTAAGATTGGCTCTCTCTTTTCTCTCTCTTAAGGCTTCCTTTTCCTCTGCTCTTTTCTTTCTTATTTTTCTCCTCACCTCCTCGCGAAGGTGAATGTTCCATTGACAATCCCATCACTCTCTCCTTTTATTAGCCATTGGCTACATGAAGCTTTACTTGCGACCATAATACTATCAACGACCGTATCCAGTCATCAGCTATTATGCGCTCCAATACCAAACTCATCCTCAGCTTAATCAATCGTGTCGCTGTGCGAGTACGTTGGCGTTTCTCGGGACGTTTTCTGTTGCCATTGACATTGAATTAACGCATGCCGTTCTAGCTACCGATCAACAGTGGAAGGAAGATAGAAAGCTTGGAACATAATCCTATTGTTCAGCAAACAGGTACAGCACATACACTTCTTTGACGATCATCAATCTCATCCACATGTCTCTATGCTGCTTCGATAAAAAGTCGCTGCTATCATTGAACTCTCTCAATATAAGCTTTCCACGATTGCCAATGCTCTTGCTACTGTGCTTGAAAACGTATCCAAGGTAACAATCTGGATGATGAATTATAAAGGAACACCATCCCTCTAATTCTCCTTTTTCGGGTAGAACTATCAATCACCCTCGCCGACGTTTGAACAACACGTTCCTCTTGATGTACTACAATCGCAATTGTTTGTCCTTCGATTATTATCAGCTTGCATGCAACATCATTGGAAAACACATCGATTCGCGTCCAAACGAAAAATGATGGCTGCAACACAATCAATTGAGGCACTGGTTGCGGCGAATGCTACGGGAGCCGTGGATTCTACTGAAACAGAGTTTTTACAAGCACCTGTGACACCAAGTTATACACGACCCAATCATTCATCAGGCAATGTAGCAGCAGCATCACGTATCGAGGAGAGCAGCGAGGATGATAATGAAGAAGATGATGAAGATGGAGAACAAGCGAAAGAGGGTCAAGATGATACGGCAACAACAAAATCAGGTGAATTGATGGATCCACCTCCATTGGATGAAGCTTTGGTCACCTTTCTTTTGGCGCTCGTGGGACGTTTTCTGAATCAAGCACATTTGGTGGAAGAGCATATAGATCAGCAAACTTCAACACCTTCCGATTACCCTCTCGATATCCTTATCAGCACATTCAATGTCGATCCCAAGGTGCTATCGCTGACGATGGACATTTACAAAACGGCTGGCCGCGTCCTCTATTATGTCAGTGCTAGCAATTGGTCTATTTATTACGCCAAAATTAAGAATGCCGTGCACATCTTGGGTGCCATGGGCGAAGGCTCCGAGATTAATCCTCCAGAGATCCGTTTACTCGAATGCAGTTGCCTAACAAGACAACGTGTGCATACCGTACTGTCAGGTAATAATAACGCTTCGAAAAGGCCATCATCATCATCATCATCATACTCATCCCAATTCTTTTATATATAGAATTGAGCCCCTACTTTTTGCACATGAAACGACAAGGCAAATTGCTGTTTGCAAAGATGATGCGACGAGCTATTTGGAGATGGATCGAGACATACCCTAATCAGTTTGCAGAAGTGTGCACCAGCGACAATCGTTTATTGAGCGGATCCGAGAATCTATTTGACATGTGCAGCTCCAATGCCAACAACCCAAGAGAGAAAGCTATCCTATGGCCTTTGCAAACAATCCTTTTGGTGCTCTCCCAGGATCTCTTATTACAAGCCTACCTTGATAATTCATCATCACAAAATCGAAGAGTAAGTTTAGAGAGAGGGAAACATGGAAAGCAATTGTATTGAATGGCGTTTTTTTGGTATAGACGACCTTTTTGGGCACGCTTCGCAAATCATTACGCACGTCAAAGACAGCGGACATTGCAGCCATGTGCTACGTGGATTTATGCAAGGCAGCAACCTATGTTCCACCAACGGATGACAGCGTGTTACGCCATATCGCTGCTGATATTGAGGATGATTTGCAAGAAAAAGTATGGGATATTACCCGTAGCAGCACCATGGCTACCGACGCTTCGGCATCCACAGCAAGCCATGGTTACGTGATCAACCGCTTGGTCTTGGTTACCGATTACCTCTTGGCACGTTTAAGATTGGATCCTGATAACACGCTGCAGCAGCTGGTCCCTCAGTGTCTCGATGACAATTCCCCACTTGATTATAAGCTTGCTCTTGTCAAAGCATGTCTTGATATCGCTCGTGAAGAGAATCGACTCCCTTGGAATCCATCACTACCATCCATGTACAAGTCGATTTGTTCATACTTGAGGAAGCTGTCCTTGCAAACAATGACATCGGAATTTGTGGAAGATGTTGGCAGCGCATCACCATGGCTGACACCTTCTATGGGATCAAGAAAGATTGGGATGGATAAGCGTAAGAATATCACAACGCAAGGTCGATTGGAATTACTGGAAGATTTGCTTCGCTTATTCCGTGCGGATCCACTTTTGGCATTGTTGGGTAACGACACTGATCCAGCTGAGGATAATGGTGCTATCATGACAAGTATGGCAAACTTGTTTCAACATTCCGATCAAGGCATTCGACAATTGGCGGGAGAATGCTTAGCAAAGCTACATCTGGCAGAGAATATCATTCATTGGGGATCCGAGCAACGCATCATGATCAATTTTTGGCGTATCTCATCCAAAGTGGTGTTTATTTTGGCCAAGCAGATATTGGATATCAAGAATGATGAGGATGGATTACACTCGATACTTGATTTGTTGATGAGATTGTTCTTAACAAGGAACGACTTTTTACGTGAAAATCAGGTAAGATGAATTGAAAGTAGTGAGATGAAAAGACTTAGAGTGAGTGAATAATGGATATTGGGTATACATGTAGGAGCGTGCTTCGGAAGGCTCGGATGCGCGTGAACGATTACAAGCTTCGGTGGCATTGGAGATCGCATTGCTGGTGTCTCTATGTTGGGCCAAGCCTGACATATGCTCCGATTCTATCAAGACGCTTGGATACCTTTGCGATGAAGCACGGCTTGTGGATGATGAGGAGGAACCACAACAAAATCACATTACGCTTATATCAAACCTGCCAGTGTATACCGATTTGGCATTGGAGGATTCCGTATTCCTTGGACGTAAAGTGCAGCAAAAACGTATCAGAAAATACATGCGTTTAATCACCCATCATACACCTGGAAACCTGGCAGCATGGGAAGAAGTTTGGAAACGATGGAAGGTCTTGACCCAATTGATGAATCGATTGAGCGATGAAACAGCGAGCGAGGACACGAGCGTTGATCTTGTATCACCCGTTAGCAAAAAGGCCGGCAAAAGTAAGCTCTCAGCACCGACAACAGCAAGTACATCTTCCGCATCAATGAAACCTATCACTCCTACTGTCAATCGCATTGAATTCGATGATGAAAAGCAGACCTTGTGGCAAAACTATACGGGATTCTTGGCTGCGTTGGGTGGTTGCTGCTTGACATCAGATATACCCGAAAACAAAGGTGATCCACGACGCGTATCTGCACCTAGTGAGCCAGCTGCTTTAGTTGAAGCCTTTATTGCTGAAATGGTCAGCCTTGTGATATCCGACAATGTATTCATACGAGAAGGTGTCAAGGAGATTCTCGGCGCCGACCTATCACCTACACTTTATGCTATTCTCTTTCAATACCTCGAGCAACAAATGATCCGATGTTTTGATTCCAATGGTGAAGCTTTATGCAATCCACGCAGCACGCTCTTTGTGGAACAAACGGTGTTGATTCTCAAGCTTATTTTGGATCGACTCGTTGACCCTGGAGATTGTTTACTCAACATCGATTTCAGCACGCTTATCGATCAATTTGCACGCTACATCAACAAGTTACCGAGCAATTACAGTACCTTGCGGATAAAGATTAAGATGTGCCATCTTGTGGAAGCATTGATGCAAAAGAAGGAGCAGATTGTTATACGAGATGAGATGCGATTAAGGAACAAGCTCTTGGAGCAAATAGTCGAATGGACGAGTGATTTTTCATTGGTATGTTATCATTTGCTCTCATGCACTCCTCTTCGTTACCTTTCTAATGCGTGAGATAGAAGACGAATGCCAAGGCAGGCTATTATGGATTATCCGATATCGGTCAAAGCGATAAGGCACACAAGGATTTGGACCAAGCATGCATGAAAGCAATCGTGGCAATATTGCATCAGCTTCCCCTACAGAGTACACAGCCTGTGCGTGATGCAGATAGCAATCAAAACAAGAGCCGGCTCTTTTACAAGTACTTCACCTTCTTTTTGAAACTACTGAATCGGTGTCGTATGAGCGAGGTACGCTTTTTCAATGTGGGATGATATCGGTTGTTGCGTTTAACATTTGCTTACTTTTGATTTAGATGGAATTGACGAGTGCCGCAGTGGTGAAGAATAACAAGGAGGTCTTGACGCCTGCCAAAGTGACCGAGAGCTATCAAGATTGGGCACCATTGAAAGATCTTACCATTTTGGCCATGTCCAATCTTCTCAGTGCAAATGTTGATGCTGGCTTGAAGTACTCGCTTGCTATGGGATACCATGAAGATTCGCGCACCCGTACAGCATTCATGCAAGTGCTTACCAATATCCTGAACCAAGGCACAGAGTTTGAGACATTAGCAGAGAATGTGATGACCGATCGCTATGAGAAGCTGGTGGATGTATGTTTATTATATATCGAGTGAAGATTTGATGTCTAACGATGTGCTATTTTATAGGTGCTTGTTGATGCGGATATTGATGTGGTGATGGTTTTATGCGATGTGTGCCCATCTACGGATTCTGCAAGCGTGGCAGAGACGTTGCTTACTGCTTTTGAGTCTCGTAACAAGGTGACACCTCTTCTCAAGGCTGCCATTGATAAAGAGATAATGTCGACTGAGCAAGAAGCCACTCTCTTCCGAAGCACGACCATGGCAACAAGATTGTTGTCAGCATTTGCCAAATCTGTTTGTGTCGATTACGTGCGTCTCACGTTGCAACCAGCCATGGAAGCGATCAACGCATTACCTGACGACCAGATTACTTGGGAGCTTGATCCTCAAAAGATGGGACCTGATGAAAGCTTATCAAAGAACAAGCAAAATGTTATCCGTGCGACTGAGATTTTACTCAATGCCATTTGTTCCTCGGCTGATAATGCACCTCCGTAAGTCAACAGCATGCAATTATTCTTCAACAATGATACTAATTTAAAGGTATAGAGCATTCCGGGAAGAACTTGCCATGATTGGTGATGCCGTTTTCAAGCGCTATGCTGAGTCAAAGAATACGGCTGTTGGTGGATTTGTTTTCTTGCGTCTTTTTGGACCTGCCGTTGTCACGCCTGAAAATTCGGGATTCTCAAAGCAGGCTACGCCACGTAACAAGAACGTACGAAAGCTACAGCTACAAGCAACACGTGTCATGCAAAACCTCGCCAACAATGTTTTATTTGGTGCCAAGGAGACGCATATGATTGTGCTGAATGACTTTTTGACCGACAACATTTACAAGGTGACCAACTTTTTGCGTGAGATTTCGACCGTCGCACGTGAAGCGGATCAAAAGATCACTGGTGCTGTTCGCATGGATCAAAAAGGATACATGAAGTTGCATCGCTATCTTTACGAGAATATGGAGCGTATGAGCAGAGAGTTGGCAGCACGAAAGTCCAAGGGTGGTTCCAATGATACCCAATCCTTATTGGAGTGGAAAAAGACTATTGATCGACTATCGACAATCATTGCACAACTTGGTCGACCCAATGACTTGAATGAGACTGATTTGACATTATCACGCAACTATGCTATCGGCAAAAGCAATCATCATTACAACGAGTTCATTCGACGTAATAGCCACCGAGACGTATCATCCATCAGCTCGAGGAATATCTTTTACCAGGCTGGAACATCACGTGGCGGACGGCCTGTGTTTTATTACATCACTCGCAATATCGACAGTGAGAAAACGGATTCCGAGCTTCTCGTCTACTACATGCTCAGAGTGAGTTTTTATATCGAATTACATGTATGACAAGTATACTTAAGGTATAATGATAGGTGATGGAGCCTTACCTAAACCGCCCATTCGAATTTGTGTTTGATTGCACGCGCTTCAGCCCTACATGTGAACTCCAACCACACTGGCTCACGCAGTTCTTTCAGCTCATATTCAGCGAGATGAATGATTATCTGGTTGCCCTTCACTTTTACAATCCAAATACGTTCCTGCAACGCCACGTTTCCAAATTTCCACGACAGCTGATCAACAAACTCATCAAGAGAGCACAATTTTATGTTACGTTGTCAGAGCTCTATGAGAATATTGCTCCATCGGAGGTCCACTTGCCAAAAGAGACCATTGATCTTGAAAAGGCACCAAGCACGACTTTCTTTCCAGTGACACGCTTGAGCCTGAAAGCATCATCGATACCCGTGACACTCAAGATTGGACAAGAGCATATACAAATCATCACTGTTCGCAAGCAAGAGCTGTACAACAACTTTCACACGATTTACAATGACGTATATCATGTCTCTGAAATTGATGATATGATGACCCTTGCCAACTCTAAACAAGACCATGGTGGTGAACTCGTCATTAAATACGATCGTGGAAAATCCACAATGGTGCTATCAGCTTCCAAACGCGATGCTATCCTTGCTCTCTTGAGATACAACAAGAATCGATATGAAGCATCAAAACCAGGAGGTTTGAATGAGCGCGCACTACGTCCCAATGATGTCCCTGGTCGTCTTCTCAACATGTCGTTACTCAACATTGGAAGCGAGGATCCAAGCTTGCGCTTAGCAGCTTACAATTTATTGTATGCACTAAGCTTGACATTTCGATTTGATATTGGGAACCAGCTTTTGAATGCAAAAGGTAACTTGGGAATGCGTTTGGATATGCAAAAGTACTAACGCTATCATACAAGATTTGTGTATTCCTGCAAACAGCACCGATTTTATTGTCAACATTAGCGAAAGCCTATCAACGACCGAGCAACACCTCACACTCGAGTTTTTGAACGAATGCCTTGTTGGTTTCAGCAAGTCCAATGAACTGATGCGTCACTTGTGTTTGGATTACATGGCACCTTGGCTACGCAACTTGGCACTGTATACCCGAAGCACTCCCGATGACAACAACAAGCAGCTTTCAAAGACCAAGGACGTTCTTCGACTGCTAATTGAGCTCACAACTTCAAGAGCAGATGTAAGTTGTATACCCCCTTTCCATACACGTTCATGAGGTAACAATAGTATCCTCGCATAGATATACAAGCACGTACAAGCCAAGATTTGGAAAACGCTTGGTGAAGTGGACGAGATGGTCAACCCTATTATCGATGCGTTTATTCAGTACTCCGTTGAGCATGGCATTGGCTCTCCTCAAGCTGAAGTGATGGCAGATACGATTGTGACAATGTCAAGCATTTCTGTAAGAGGCAAAGTGATCAGTCGATTACGGCGAGTGATACAACATACTTCTTTACGTCCATGCCGCAGCTTGACAGAACATCCATCATGGACCGATATTGCTGTTATTCTTCGTTTTGTGCTGATGCTCTCATTCAACAACATTGGTCCAGGGAAGCCATATTTACCAGAGATCTTCCATGTTGTTTCTCTTTTGGTTGGCACTGGTCCTACGCTTGTACGCGCTTCAGTCCATGAGCTCGTTGTGAACATGATCCATACCTTATGCACTAGCATGCCACAATCGGATGACAACATCAAAAAGCTTCATTTTGTCTTGAATGACGTGTGCGACAGCAAGAATAGGGTGTATTTCGGTCTTACCAAGCCGCATGCTAATGCATTCACTATCACTCAAGAGACCATGACCGATGTTGCAGATACTGTCAACCTATCATCACTTGAAAGCATTGTTCGACTCTTATTGGATGCTCTTAGCATTGGAGCCCCTTCAATAGGTAAGATGGAAAGGAATGGTTTTGGCAACAACGTGTCTAACAAATCATTGCATGTAGATGTTGCCAACATGTGGCGAGCTCGATGGATGGGGTTAGTTGCAAGCACGGCTTTCCAATTCAATCCCGCAATACAACCTCGATCGTTTGTTGTACTTGGATGCCTCGCACAAGATGAAGTGGATGATGACCTTATATACCAAATCCTCGTAGCCTTACGTGGTGCATTAGCCATCTTCAACGAGAGCGACTCGAATTTGATTGTGAGCATCATGATGTGTCTCAGCAATGTGATTGACAACCTGCCTGCGGATTCTCGATATCTACGATCTCTCTTTTGGCTCGCCATTGCATTGGTGCATATGCGGCATCCAGCTATATTTTCTCCAGCTGTCGAATTTTTACAATCCGTACTACGTGCACTGGATGCACACAAGCTATTCGCAAAGAGAGCCTTGGTGGATGTATTGATGGATGCTCGACACCCACTTGGAGATGTTGCCAAAGAGCTCGATAATGCATGTGGCGTCAGCTTTGACACTCATTTCTCGTTTGCCGTGGCAGGTGTATTATTGAAGGGTATTCAACATAGCAACTCCAAGGATGTGGTATTCCAATGTTTGACAGCCTTTTTGGAAATTGATTGCAAGCGATCGGTGGAACAAAATGTGGTCGAGGCACGCACGCTTGGTTACTTGGCAGGCTTATTACCACTAGCAGCAAAGAACAACGCTCTACGTGAATTACTACGTCTTGCAGGCATCAATGATATCGATTTGGACACGATTGAATTTGGCTCTACCTATGTGCGTATCTTTGATACACTCGAGATCCCCGATAATACGACCGCTCTGCTATTGGTATCGTTACTCGTCACATTGCTCAACTCGGCAGAAAACGAATCCGAACGTTTATTCTTATACAGCTTTTTGGCTGAAGCTGCTGTCTCCATTCCCGAAGTCTTTGCTCTTGTGTAAGTACTCACTATGATATTCAAGGATCGAGCTCCCCTTGCTAACGTAAATGTGTCGTTTCAGCTATGAGTCCCTCTTACCAAAGATGAACCAAATTGTTGTCAGCGGCCAAAATTATGCTGTGATCGATGCAGTCAAGAATATCCTTGTAACGGCGTGTTCAGAGCCTGCCTTCACCTATTCGTCCAATCGAAGAACTCAAAAAGCATACCTAGAGGAGCTAGGTTTTCCAGCACTAGCAGATCCCACTTTTGGTGCAGCCAGGGGTAACACTGTTGTCAGCGCCCAATTAGCTAGTAGATTGCTCGAGAAAATTACAGAGTAGTTTACATTTCATCCACAATCCATTAATCATTCTCTCTTCTTGCATTAAAGTATATTTGTACTAATGAATAATATACAAAGAGGATGTATCTATACATGCGGAATCGGGGACGGTGACAAAAAAGGATTATAAAGAGTATCATCATCAAGCAATACGTGATGTGGATTGGAGGTGGTAAATGAACCACACGTCAAACAAAATACTTTCGGGTGCAGTGATCAATTTTGGCTTTAAACATACCATGGTCAACTTGAAAGGTGCCTAAGTACAATCATAATCCACAAGCAAGCAAGAAAGGGATAAGCTAGCAAAGCCCATGCGTGTAAGAAACAATGCCTCTACCTACTCTGCAACCATCGTCTTCACATTTGCTGCCATAGAAACAACCAGCAGACCTGTGCCACTATATCTTTTGACAGCATTCTTCTCGAGCTTCCATGATCAAAGGTGCTGCTGATCGGTGCCTCCATGTCAGTAGGATCCTTGCAACCTTGATTGTGTACTCCCATTCCTCACTGTGCTTGTACTTGTGTCCTTGAAAACCACGTCAGCATTCTGGTTCGAGAGGTGAGGTGAGGTTGAATGCCCATGTGCTCATCGTGCAATAGGATCGTTAACACCTGTTCCCATCAACTTAGTTATTGGTTGCCATGGCTTCATTCACGCTGTCTCCATAGGTTACCAAGATTACCAAGATAGACATAGATCATCGAGATGCATGCATACAATGATAGCAATAAACGTAGAATACATTGTAATAAGAACAAGTGGAGGGGTACATTTATTAGCATACAAGAGGATGTTATCTTCATTACAGTAAACAAGGGAAAGTGGGTGATCTATTACTAAGGGACACCTTCTAATACTATCACCACCTTCTAATACTAGTACCCCCTTCTAATACTACTATCATTATCATTTCATAATTTTGGTCGGCAACCAGAACTGCTGGTATAACGCAACACTCCAGCAGACGGCGCCTCATCTTTCCTCATTGCAGAAGGGGAACCGCTTCACGTCTGTTGCGCTAGCGTAACCTTACACCCTGTCAACTGCGAGGTAAAGGAACTCTCATGCCAACCTCACAAGGAGCAAGGCATATACATACTCCACTCCTGCAACAATGACCAGAACACGCTTAGCGGATAACATCCAGTCATGCTACGACCCAAGAGCATCCATGAACACGACCAGCGCAACATGAATACTTTCAGGCGGAGGGGTAACGAAGAAGGGGGAAAAAACCTCGCTTTGTTACGCGGCAAAGGCTGAGGAAAAAAACCCCCTGTGCAGGCCACTCCAATCAACTTGTTCTAAAACAAACTTACATGAGTACACAGCACCAAGAGATGAATGAACAAAAGAAAACTTACCGGGCAAGAGAAAGGAGGATACTGCGCCTCAGAGGAAAAGGGCTCTGTTTTATAAGAAAAAGAGCGCTCTTTCAAACGCGCAAATTTTTGAATCCCAGCGTGGTTTTTTTTACGTGCTTTTTTTCGCGCTTTTTCGTCCAATTTCCTTTTATACTCAGCGCGTTTCGCGTCGCGCGTTTTACAGCCTAATCTCTGCCTAAAGACGCCGTTCTTTCTTGTACATGTGGGCAAGTAGAAGGGGAAGTAAAATTGTGTTGTCAATGACAATCATGCAAACTGACACCTCCTAATGTGGCACGAAGCTATCATGCCGACGCCGATGCGGAGAGATGTGCAGCTAACAGCGACGCCATGTACCACTGCACCTTCTATATACGTACATGTTGATCCATTACTGTTTTACAAGCTATGTTGGATCAAAAGGATTTACCACACCTTCAATGCCTAAATGCTGATACA
This sequence comes from Lichtheimia ornata, assembly GCF_029851405.1. Taxonomy (NCBI): domain Eukaryota; kingdom Fungi; phylum Mucoromycota; class Mucoromycetes; order Mucorales; family Lichtheimiaceae; genus Lichtheimia; species Lichtheimia ornata. Next base: position 237,641 of record NW_026695324.1, read on the forward strand.
GAGCACTCATATATCTGGACACGTTTAGCAATATGGCATCGACAAGCAAATACCAAAAGAGATTCGACACTCTCGGCTAATGTTGCAAAAACAAGTCGTCGTTCTGCATCTTTAGCTACTTGGCAATGGACAAAGACATCTTTCATATAGCATCACGATTGAAGCATAGTATGTGGTCATGTATCTCATAATTTTACAATCAAGCGCGAGGGACTATTGTTGGGTATCATTGCTATGGGTTTATTATCTTTGAAAGCAAAAGCGTCTATTTAAACCTGTGTACAGCCCGCTGAGAAATGCCACAAAAGGAACAACGCACCATGATACAATGCTTTGATAATCCAATCTCGCTCTCCACATTCAAAATCCTTCCTCCCTTTCATTCAAGAAACCAGCCAAGTGGATCACATAGAATCAGCGGGTATCATTGTTGTATCATTGTATCCTTGGTTGCTGTCGTCATAAACATCGTCATCCATGGTTGCAAACTGATTGCTGTGCGTGCCTTGACTCCATATTCCAATATCATCCATACCAGCAAACCGCCTTCCGTCAAAGATAGAAGCCCTCTGATCCATGCCATCCAATCCATCCTCCTCCTCAGCCGTACGTATCCACGCAACGTGATCCTTCCTTCCTGCTGACGACATTTCAAGATCCCCTATCACTGCGAATGATTGCATCCATCCATCCATTCATCCATAGCCATTGCTATTCAACATGCTGATAGAAAGAACTCCTTTGATCGCTCGCTGACATACTTCCTTTTGCATCCGGCTGTTGGTCAACCACTTCGTTGGTCATTTCCTATCACAACTCAACCAGGAGAAGAATGATCGTATGGCGCACAATAGTTGATAGCTGGTATGGCACCATCCATAGGGATCCGCATATGTCGAAGCAAGTTGCCACACGTAAATAAAGTTACTTCTATACACATGGCTGCCAGTTGGTCACATAAAGAAGGCTGCAAGGCAGGCTGGTGCAAGTAAAGAACGCTGTTTGAGACGATGGAGTGAAGATCCTTGCTAGTAGCAATTGCTGGAATGAATGCTGTTACGTACGATTGGTTGTGTTCGAGTATAGTACAAGAGAAGTTGAAGTGTCAAGAAACGCGAGTGTTGGAGTGGGATGCACACGCCATGGACATGCCATTCAGCCAAAGACAAATGAATCAAGGTAGTTGTAGGATTGACATGATGGGTTGAAGCAGGACAATCGTTCGCAGGTTGTAGTTGTATACTTGAATGGGGAAACAGTTGAGAATGGGAGGAAGAGACAAGAAGTTGTGTGAGTGGAAGGAGTGGAAATTAATAGGTCGGATACCACTTGTATAAATGCATGAACACTATACATCCAAACCGTGATATTGAGATTGCCCATCTCGCGCCTGAAACTTTCACACAAGGTGATCTGGGACATGCTGATCACGTTGATCTAAAAAAGACCTCATGTGTCATTTGAAAATGTGGAATGGGTGGGTGCAATGTGGGATTTACTATGGAGGTCGGAAAGGAGGTCAGCCCCAGATTCATGATTTATCGAAACAATATACATTACCTTGGGGTTCCCCATTTCGAACGTGAAACTTTGTCAGAAGGTTCGCTGGGACATGCTGATCAACTTCATTCATTTAAAAGTCGCAGGCTTCATTGTGAAGATTTAAAATGCGGGGTTGTCCAAAGTGATGACGGGAACAACAAAAGAGCGGACGGCCCACCACCCCGAAGTTGCCCACCTCCAACTTGAAAATTGGTCAGAAGGGTGCTCTCGAGCATGCTAATCAACTTTTTCTAATAAAGACATCACGCTTCATTTGAAAATTTTGTGTGGGAGCGTCCAAAAGTTTGAAAGACGGAGACATTCGCAGGGTCTGCGATTCATTAATTTTCGTATTTGCTGTTCAAGCGTAGCTCAGCCAAATCAGCTCGGATCAAGAAAGTTGAATGATGGAAATGTTGGGCTGTTTAAAATCGTTTACATGCAACGTATTTTGGCAACAAAAGAGGCAATTGAAATTGGCTGCATTGCCTTTTTTAAGTTTTATAATAACCATCATAGTATGTATTGCTCATGCATTGATCTGACTTCCAAATGCCCAATGACACAAGAATTTTCAAAGTCTGCATCTTACCTTTCACTCTTTCTGCCCCAGGAATCCACCTACTTGACAATGAGCAAAAGACATTCTTCTTACTTTAGCATCAAAAAAAAAAGCTTACAACATAAAAATTTTGTATCTTAAACTTTACAATGAAACGTGAAAAGGAAAAAAAAACTGAACCATGTAACAGCAATGTGTAACTACACACAGCAGATTTCACACTTTCAATATCACCTTCTTAAAATATTTTTGATAATCTCATCTAATGCAGAGGGTCGTGTTGTGTAACACAGCTGCGTTTGCATGAATGAAAGGGTCAATGTATAATTACTTTACGGATCATCTAGGAACAGGCATGTATTGCTAGCTAACGGCCACTTTTATCCAATCACCATTGTTGCGAGATCCACTGCATGGGAACGATGCCCCTGCTCTAGACATTCATTTCCATGATTAAAGTAGGTTGATCCGAGCTGATTTGACTGAGCTACGGTCAAAGAGATATTACATCACTCTGGACATAGAGCACGCTCGATGTAGCTCAACCGATGTAATCTTGTGTGAGCGTAACTCAACCAAATCAGCTCGGATCAACCTACTTTAATCATGGAAATGAATGTCTAGAGCAGGAGCATCGTCCACCTACAATAGAATGCAAAAAAGTTGGGAATGCACAAAAGTGGCTATTAGCTGCCAATGTATGACATAAAAGTGAGGGTTGCGTACCTGTCATGCATTGTCCCTGAAGTCCTGACTTTTTAGCTGAGTTACCCAAAGAGGTCCTTCTGCATCTTTGGCTCTCCAGGGTCTAGCTACTTGGCAATGAACAAAGACCACTTTTCATATAGCATCACGCTTACAAACGTAAAGGCGCCTGTATCTCCGAACTTTACAATCAAACGTGAGGTTTTTATTAGAGCAATGTGCCCGGCTTGGTCAACTGCACCTTGGGTGCAAGGTTCACGATCAAGCTTGCCAATCCCAGATTTCACAATGTCGCCACCAGCCAAACTGGATCTGGGGGTCGACCTTTTCGACGACGACGACCAAAAAATATTTTTTGGGCTAGTTGCGACATTGAACGCGAAACTTTCACACAAGGTGCTGTTGGCCAAGCCGAGCACATTGCTCTATTCAAAACCCCACGTTTCATTGTAAAGTTTGGAGATATGGCTGTCTTCATGTTTTCACTATGCTGTAAGCGTGATGGAGTTGCTTTTTCCTAGTGGACGGTGTCGGCTGCATTAACGGAAAGATGAAGAGCTGAGTGAAACGGCACGTGATGGTTACACAGACACGTCCTTGACAGGTTGCTACACAAATGGATGATGATGATTGCCTTTTGTGAAGATACGTAAGTAAACAGCATCCAATAATGAAGGTGTGTCAAGGTATGCATCACATTTGCATGTAGAAGAAAGTCGAGCTGCATAAACTAATTTGTATATGTAAAAAGATACGTATACATATTGAATGAGTCACTCATCCTGAAGCTCAATGGAGGGATCTCTTCACCTTTTCTCTTCTCAAGCTCATCCCACTTCCCACTCCTCCTTATTGTATTACAAAAGCCATGTACTTCTTGCATGATCGATAACCGGACCACCTTTATTATTCCATCTTGGAAGCAATAGTATGTAATCCACAAGCTAGCAACCTCAACAACAAGCGTGTAATAAATAAACAATGCTTTATTCCATCTAGCTATCTTGCTATGTACTGTACATTGCCACCACCATCGTCGTAGTCGTCCTCCGTCATCATTCGTACTCGTACTCGTCACCAGCAGTCGTCAACCTCATCCGTCACACCAACATCCAAAAACACACAAGTTGAAAAGAATGGGATCTTGCAGGCTTCCTTTTGAATCTCGTTGTCGTCATCATTGTCATTGTTGTAGATGGGGTGATCATCGTAATCGTCATTGTTGTGAATGTGGTAATCATCGTAATCGTCGTCTCTACAAATAAGAAAGCAGGCAAGTTAGACGATTTGGTATACCGTTAGGCGATCCTCTCTAAGGAAGAAAGCAAATCAGAAGGAATTCACAAACCAAATCACCACCATACGAGCAACGTCGGGCGATCCCTTGTTCTTGAGAAAGCACTGCACGAATCACGCAAGGCCAGTTCGATCCATGGCAAGGAAGGACATCACTTACGTAGAGTCAAGGCTCATCGTTGTCCTCATTCATCCTCTCCAAAGAAAGAATGATCCCCAATCCTTCCAATCATTTTCCCACCTCATGAAAAGAAATCCTCAAAGGGAAAGAACGAGCCTATCACGAGAAGAGCGTGTTGGTTCAACACATTCACAGGCTGTTGCAAATCCCCTTTTACCTCAACACGATGACCGTGCTCTTCCAAAAACCCATCGTCATCGACCACTCGATACAGGCTGGGACTTGAACCCAAAGAGATGATGATGATGCCCCAAGTTGCATTGCCTGACCAAAGAAATCTATTCAATTCATTATTAGCACACACACAATAAACACCCATTTCATTGTTTGTTTCATTGTACTTGCCTTTTCCATATACACAAAGACCCGTTGTTGTTGGTTACTGGAAACCGAAAACCATGGTGTAGTATAGTTCAGCCGAAACAAAACGCCAAACCAGCCAACGTCTTGAGACCAAACTTGCCCTCTATACAAGCTAACACGTCAATGGAACAAGTTCAGCTGCAACATTGGGCTCTGAATGTACCTGTTGACACCAAGCGTAAAGGGGAATAGCAACGAACAAGAGGAAGCAACCATGTCGCCCATGGCAACAATCAACCACCAACCACGCTCATTCCTCAGCACTTGGACACACTCACTCTCCCTGACAATGCATGTTCAGAACTACATTAACACCTCACAGCCAACAAGAGCACTCTTCTATAATACATTACCTTGATCGAGATGTCGTGAATGGGGTAAAAGTAGAGGAGGGAGAAAGAGAAGAGAAAGCGTTGTCTCAAGTCGTGGAGCTACAGTCCCCCAAGTTTAAATCCCCTTACTGCTATTACACTGAGGCCACTCAATGACCCCCCCCCACACACACACCATCCACCCATCGTCATCATCACCCTCATGATAGACAATAGGTACACGTAAATAAAAGAAATGATCCTCACGTATAGCAAAAGGGTGTGTGCCATTTTACACTTTACATGATAATGATGATCCAACTACAGCCATTGCCTTACTACCACCGGGTCCCCAGCATCAGCCTTTTACTCATCAATCCATTCCGAAGCAACCTTTTTTCTTGTATGCTTGATGTTGTCCTTAACAAAAAGGCCCTCCACTTTGCATACCTACTCCCACCCAATAAGAAGATCACCCAAGATTGCTCAATCAAACTTGGCATGGTTGATATTCCAGCAATGATCACCGCTTCCAAAAGCATCTTGTGATCCCAAAAGGCTATCAGGCTTGACGTCGATGGTCATTCTCTGCTGCTGTCAACACGGTTCGACCTTCTTGCAATACAAGAAACCCAATTTTATATCTAACGCTTCATGCAGTCTTATATCGTCATTGGATTTGATGTTATTGTTGTTGAATCATGAATCTCACATTAGGAGAAGTAGCAATCTCGTGTACCACCACTACTTGATTTTGTTGTCAATCCATGCCAGAGTACGATCTAGGTAACGTCAAGCTGGATGAAAAGAGGACACACGATGCTGGGCTCATTTGTAAAGCGTTGAGACTTATAACACGGGTGTATAATATGTAAATAAACATTGATAACAGGCGTTGCATGGTGCACATTAAGTACTAGGCAGACCAAAACACATTTCCAAGAATGGCAATGAGGAGTCATTATTCGAATGAACATCAGACCGATTTCCAAAGCGTACTAGAGCAATTCTCTTTCATCCTCTTTCCACTCCATCTCTTTATTATATAATAGAACGACGTCTGATTACACTTCTTGTAAAAGTGCTTACTCGATAACCGATGGGAGATGCTGCCAATAACTCGATTGGCTTTGCCACATACCAGCTCCAAGATAATTCCGATCGACAATCAAACGATCTTGCATCCATTATCCTTTTCTTTTCTGTCATTTTCATTATTGTTGCTTCCTTCATCTTTTATTTTTGGATTACTCGATGGCACAAGGTTCCTCCACAACAAAGACGTGATAAAGAACTCGAAGACCAAAAGGAGATTGATCAGCTGGTCGAGAATTTCAGACAGCAGGTCGCCACTGTATTTCATCTTCCTCTCTTGACACTCGCCATCGCCTTATGGAGACGCCATCGACAACCCATTTCTCACGAACATCGTCGCATTCTTACATACAAGCTCTATCACTTGCTCTCCTTTGCATTCCTGGTTGCCATCGTCGTTGCTCTCGCCATTCTCATTGGAACCACCACGAACGCTGCATCCTCCAACGACACCAACACTAGTCGCATTCTACAAGCTGCCCTTTTCGTCTTTGTTCTCAGTATCAATTTGTATCTCATCACTCGCCAAAGATGCTACTACAAGGAACGCAAGGAACTCTTTGGCAGCACTGACGCCCATATGCATGCTGTATACAAGACGCGCTTCGACGATTGGAATGCACGAATGTGGTCCAACTGGGTCCAGATTGCTATCCTCATCATTGAGTTCTTTCAACTGTTGGCGTTTCCGTTACGTGACCTTATCACTGTCAATTCGTTCAGCAATGAGGGAGCAGGGAGCGACGACGAGCAACAAAGGAATAATCAGCTACGCTTTTTCGAGTTTGTCAGCATCATCATGAACGTGGGTGGATTTATGCCTGATATGCGAACGCCTACATGGTATACATACTCGTTGTGGACCGTATACGCTGTTGTTATCCTCGGGTTGATCATTGCTGTGTTTGTGAATGGCATCAATGCATGGCGACCTTATAAGATCCCGAATCGCTGGGTTTATTGGTGTATTCCTGTTACGGTAATTGAAAACATGTCGCTGCATGAATCATCATCACCATGGAAACTGACAATCCCATTTTTCTCCCACTAGACTCTGCTCTATATCCCTTTACTCGTAAGTCATTGTGGATGTCATTGAAGGAATAGCCAAAGTACTAGGTAACTAAGCACTTTGATGTAGACCACCTTTGTCAGCTCGGCAGCATGTCAATCCCTCAATGTCAGCACCAACGATTTTGCAACGTCATTACGATGCTATTCTCCAAGTATATCTCAACAGCTGTATCTGTGGATGTCGCTTGCTGGATATGTGGTGGCCTATTTTCTCTTGACAATCTTTGTTTCAAGCTACGAGCGTGTTCCAGAGCACAATGAAATTGCCTTCAAGTCTATTAGTGTGGCATTTATAAAGAACATGGGTACGTAAACAATCGAAGGAATCATGAGTGGACACCTTTAACACGACATTATAGGCCTCTTGTTGACAATTGTATATCTACTTGTGGAAACGACCACCAACAGAAACCGGATGCGGGCAATCCTATCTATTACAATATTGCTGACGATGATATGTTACAACATCAAAACTCGGCCTTGCTATGTGGATAAGGTAATAATACTACATGCCCTTTCAACCCACCTGCTTACAATTACGCCAATAGATTAACTTTTTCCGGACGGCATCGTTCAGCTGCATCCTGTGGACATCGGTGCTTGTGGCCATCTTGAGTGATACGAATGCAGCAGGTTTACTGGGACCTTTGGCAGTATTATGTATCATTGTGGGCGGCTGGGGAATGATCATTGCCTTATATTTGCTGGTCTACTTTGCCTATTACAAGCAGCCAATTGAGTATTATTACGAAGAGGAGCAACGCAGCATACGCCAAGCTCGGCAACATTCAACGTTTACCGGCTCTATATCAATGAGATCAGCACATATGGTGGACATGGGCTCTTCGAATGGCAGCATCAGGAGTGGGAATACCAAGACGCCGCAGGACACGACTCTCACAAGGATATCAAAATGGCTGTGGCAAAGATAGCAGCATTTTCTTACATACATCTCCACCTTTTTTCCGCATACCATCATCCGTCACTTGTATATACGCCTTTGTTCATTTGCATGAAGCAGCAAAAATTGTATTATATAACAACACATTGCACCATTTCATCATGCATCATACGTCCATCTACAACATATGCAAATCATCCCCCCTTGTACTGTGATCAGGGGTAGTAGACTATCGTACTCGGTTTAAAACACAATGCTGCACTTTTTCTATTGTTGATCCCTGTTACACACCATGTTTAATCAACTATCAGGAGGATTGTGACATCATCTACTGCCATCATGATATTGTTACATACTATATGCACCACCACGCGATAACTTGAGAATACGCAGGCAGCATCCATCAACATTCGTTTCAGCCTATGGCGGCTTGCATGCATTATGCACATCAGGGCCACATTTTCATGCAATGCTATGCACCTCACAACATCCACCTCCTTACTTTTGGCAAGAAAGCACTCTGGTTGATCGCTAACAACTCCTTCCATTTATGCATGTATGCTCTGCATATGGCGACCGACTTGATACCCGAACCTTTGAAAGCAATAGAGGTATGCAAATCAACTTTTCGGCTCTTTTCTTTCATTTTTCTAACAATCAGCTCAACATGACGGATAAGGAAAAAGGAACTCCAGCATCAAATATGGAAAAAGATACGGGCGACATTGTTGTCAGTGAGTCCCAGAACAGCAAGTGCGAAGAAGAGCCTTGTTCGAACGACGACGTGGAACAGCAACGAAAGAAGAATTTGTTCACTACAAGGATCCTTCCATTCTTTGGATTGCAACTTGCGCTGTTCATTGCGGTACTCGACATGTACGTTGATGCTTGAAGGAAGCCATCAAATTTATAGTAATCGGCTATTGTAGAACTATTCTGGCAACGTCCCTTCCACGGATAGCATCCGAGTTTCAAGCAATGACCCTATCGGTTTGGGTAGCTAGTGCGTAAGTAATACCATATACGATTGGATGGCTAGAACATACAAACTTATTAATGGGGAACATGTGTAGCTATATGTTGACGCAGACTGCTTTCCGTATGATGTTACGCCCTTGATTCCCCATTTCCGGTTATAGCTAATACGTAGGTTTTCGACTGATAGAGCCACTGCTTGCAAAGTTTTCTGATATCTTTGGTCGCAAACCAATCCTGATCATTTCTACCACTTTATTTATCTTGGCATCCATCTTGTGCGGTACAGCCCAGGTATGTCGCTTGTTGACAACATTCTTCATTGCTAGCTTACCAGCATCGATCATCCAACATAGTCAATGGTTTGGCTAATCGTGTCCAGAGCATTCCAAGGAATCGGAGCTTCAGGGGTAAGCATCATGTAGCCGAGAAATAAGCTCTATGCACCTTATTCACATCCTGCTATAGATCAATTCGATGGTATGATGGATACGCAGTATAGTGATGGAACTATTGGGCTTATCGTACCTTCAGGTGATGATCATTATAGCCGACATAATACCTTTGGAAAAACGGGGCAATTATCAAGCGTAAGATTAATGTACGATTTGTGCATTGATTAGGTAGCTGATTTCATTCTCTGTAGGTTGGTCAATGTTGTCTTCACTTCAGCAAGCGTAATTGGTCCGCTCATGGGAGTAAGTATGATGCTTAGCGTTAAAAACAACGAGTATGCTAATAATGGCACATCTATTAGGGAACCTTTACTGATCATGTGTCTTGGCGATGGAATTTCTTCATAAAGTGTGTTGCGTACCTGGCAAATCGATTATAAGGATTATTCTCACCTTTGAATCCCATGCTACTAGTATTCCCATTGGAGTTGCAGCAATAGCACTCGTCCTCATTTTCTTATCTTTGGCGACCGAAAAGCAAGATATCAAGACACGGATCAAGCGGATTGATTTTGCTGGTATGTCATTACAATGCCATAGCTTCATCAAGAGTTTCACTAAGCCCAGGATGTGTAGGATGTGCCTTGGTTTTGGGTGCCGCCACATTACTTTTACTCGCCATTGATTTTGGTGGCCAAATACGTACATGGGGTTTGGTTGCTGTTATTGTGAGTATACGTTACAAGAACTACTAGAGGGAAGGAGAACAGCAATCTTATTCTTCATAATGTAAATAGGTACCACTAGTAGCAGCAGGCGTCTTGATTGCGCTGTTGGTGTTTGTGGAAATCAAAGTTGCTCGCGAACCTGTGCTTCCACCACGCCTCTTCAAGGATCGCACAATAGTTGTACTGTTGCTGTTTACCTTCTTCGTAGCCTTGTGCTATCAATCAATGAACTTCCATATGGCTATCTACTTTCAAGTGGTGCGCGATAATTCGGCGACCATGTCAGGCGTACGGATGCTGCCTATGCAATTGACGTTATCAATTTCCTCCATTTCTTCGGGAAGGTTCATTGCAATGACTGGAAAATACAAGATACTGTTATCTCTTGGATCTGCATTGATCGCCACGTGCATGGGGTTGTTGAGTATATTAGATATCAATACCATTTGGGGTCGTAAGTTATTGTACCATCAAAAACAAACTCGCCAAGCTATCATGCTCATCATGTTTTTATTATTGTCATTAGAGATCTATGGAACCGTGGCCATTGGAGGTGCTGGATTTGGATGCATATTTGTATCAACGAACATTTCAGCTCAAGCGTCGGTTGAGAAGCGAGATATCGGTAACTAACTTCTTCTTTATGAAACGTTATTATTGTTGGTAGCTTACATACCTGCTATGCTGCTAGCTGTCATAGTTGGCTTGAACACTTTTATGCGTTTGGTTGGAAGTACTTTGGGTATTGCTGTTGCTGATGCACTTCTCAAGATGGGACTTGAGAAACGGCTCCCGCTTGCTATTCCTCTCGACTATGTCAGCGATATACTTAATTCCCCTGAAACAATCCATGGGACTCTCCCGGTCGAGTACATCGAGGCAGCAAAACAAGCTTATGCGGATTCCTTGAAGGACGTATGGCATGTCAGCTCTGGATTTGTTGGATTAGGTTTGTCACCCATGATTACAAGGATGATGATCTTTTGCAAAATACTGACTTGATGTCAAGCATTTTTACTTTCATGGTTTACAAAGCAGCGTTCCATACTCAGCTCAAAGAAACAAGCTCCATCTCGTAGTGATAAAGAGCCAGACATGCAAAAACAAGAAAACGCCGTAATTGTTGTTGATGCTTCATCCATGAACAGTGAGGATTCTGCTTATACATCAAGGCCTAAATTGGGCGAGGACAACCAACAAGCCATCGATACGCGAGAACGTCGTAAGGATACTCCCCCATCATGATGTATTTACTACCACTCCTCCTACGTTATATAATTCTTTTGTTACGTGTATGTTGTACTTCCAGCATTGTTATACATAAAAACCGTTAAACCTGCCTAGATGATAGGATAACCTGCAGAAGACAACAATGAGTAGCTTTTGGGGTCATTTTTGGATGTGTAATGCTCGCAACGAAATCGTTAACAACAATGACACAGTATACAGCTTCCTCTTAAAAAGTTGATTCTTACTTGATGAATTCCCCACTGCCTGGTGACATCTCCCAGGATTTAAGGTTCTCATCAATTTATCAGGTGCGGCTTCCATATTCCATCAGCGCCACCAACATCATGCATACATTATGACTTTTTTCTTTTTCTACCTCTACTACCATTTTCTTTCCTGTGCTATAAACACCCTATCCCTGATAGGATCGTTGATGTGTCTTGACCTGCTTGAGGATATTACCAAGCCTAAAAGTCGATGCAAACGAAGAACAATGAAGACGTGTGTTATATGTTTTGATCAATTCGGCAGTGAGGCAGTCTTTAGGACTATGCTATGCACCCACTACAGCTGCCATTCATGCTTAGCACGCTACTTTATCGCCTATCAGGAGCATCCCAGAGATGACTATACTGTCATTGCTTGCCCCGTACCTGAATGTCCCCATAATTACGAAGCTGCTGGTGTTGTTCATCGGGTGCTGAACTATCAACAAACCCAGATTTGGTGGCATCATGCTATTGCGCATAGTAGGGGTAGGATTGTAAGCTTCACCTCGTACACTCGATGTACTATCTCAGAGCTAATGAAAATGATGCATGTTGCTATAGGGATATTGCCCTCATCAAAATTGCAGAGGAATCTATGAGGTCCCTCCACCAAAACCATGTTCATGGTGGGATGTTTTTTGTCGCCTTTTTATCCCGTGGTATAAAAAACAAGACGACCACCATGCACGATGCTTCAAATGTCGCCGTGGTGTCTGTGTGAAATGTGCTCGACCATGGCACTCGAAAGGTAAGTCAAAGTGCACAAGAATACCATGGTAAACAACTCTTACACCATGACGTGATAGGTGAAAAATGTCCCGGAACATCTCGTGCGCGTTCGAAAAGGGCTTGTAACCAAGATACACCACCCATGGATGGACATTTGGCAGACGCCAAGCTCCAACAATTGGCACAAAGACAAGGCTGGACAAGATGCCCCTCTTGTGGGTATGTCGTTTGGAAAATGGTAAGATTGTATACCTTCTCCACTATCACATTCACTTGTCTTATGCATCATGATTCCTTCGTGTAGGGTGGATGTAACATAGTAAGATGCCGATGCGGAAAAGAGTTGTGAGTAGGCTTCCACAGCGCAACATGTGGTCGTATTAGCATTGCTAAAACTCTTGATGATAGCTGCTATCGATGTGGATCGAACGCACGCAAACATGCATGTTCAAGCCATTGCAAGAACCTGAATACCACCGAGCTGAAAAGGCGTCGTTGCATAAACATGTATCGCTTTCAACAATAACTCAACGCCACTTTCTTATCAAGATATGGATCGATTTGCACAATAAAAAAAAGATCGATGGCGAGATAGCTTCTTCAAATACTGTAACAGTATGTATCATGTTTTAATGGTGTTATATCATAAGCGGTGTGTGTAGTGAGTGATTGTAGTTATGTTTGATATGATATCTATAAATGGTGGTGGTGTAATAATGTAACAAAGGGATCGGTGGAGGATGAAGCGTGGGTGAGCTAATTAAGGGGGAAACAAAGAAAGCAAGTGAATGTGTATACCAAATGAATGCAAATAACAAGTACTGAAAACCAAAACAATAAAAAGAGAGAGATCACGGTGCGCACTGCCCGAGTTGATGTGCCAATTTGAGATTCCTGCTATAGAGCTGCAAGGCATCTTGTTCAAGTCGAGATACTTTTTGTTCCAATCCAACAATGGTCATCCTGAGTTTCTTTTCCTCGTCTTCCCATGCAACCCGTTTCTCGTTGCATCTTGCTTCAATAGCACGTCGCATGGATTCAGCTGTAGCAACGGCCTTGGCATCTTGTTGCTGTCGACGTTCCATACTCTCGAGATCAGCCTCTTGTTCCGCAACCTTGTTGGCCAACATACGCATCTCACGAGAGACTTGCACCTTGTATGCTTCTTTTTCATGATAATACAAGGCTGAGAATTCTTCACGTAATTTTTGTTCCCAAGCACCACGTTCACGTTGTTGTTGTTCAGATAATTGCTGAAGTGATTGCTGAAGATGGGCGATTTCAGTCCTTTGAGCGGCTATTTCACGTTGATGTTGTTCTGATAATTGCTGCAGGGATCGTTCAAGTCGGCTCACTTCAGCTTGCTGAGCAGCAATCTCACGTTGCAAATTCATTTCATTTTGACGACACGATGTATGATCAGCCTCCATCATCTTGGCTTGTTGCTCTTCTTGTTGCTTCTTGGCCATCGATTTGGCTACTTCCAGTTTGAGCTCGAGTTCAGCGACCGTTTTTTCAGCAGCACTGAGACTTGTCTTTAATCCTTGCACAGCATACTCGGCTTGTGTTTGGCGATCGGTTGCATTATCCACTGCACGTTGTAATCGAAGTCGTTCTTGATCATGATTCTTTTGTATGCGATTGCAACGGCTTTCCAATTCAATCACTTGGAGTCGTAAACCATCCGTATCATTTGATGGCGTTGTTGATGGATCATCAATAGCATGATATTGTTGTTGTCGCATTTGATCCAAAGTACGTTGCTCAATCGTATCACGATCACGTTGCACCGTTGCCAATGCTTGTTCAAGATAGGCCATTTGAATACGTAATGTTGCTTGAGATTGTTGTATCTTTTCATGCATATCAGCTTGAACAAGTCGAGTTGCTTGTTGAGCAGCACGGGTCTCAGCTTCAGCTTTATCCACTCGTTGTTGCAATTGAGCCACTTGTTCATGATGTCCATCATCCTCATTTTTATCATCATCATCATCGTTGTCATGGTGATTCACTCGTTGTTGACGTCGTTGCCGTACACGTTGACGTAGAATGGAAGTTTGCTGTCGTCGTAATCTTCGTCGTCGATAATAATGAGCATGTCGGACATTGTAGTACAACAATGTGCCGCCGACAGTAGCAGCATTTGCTGCCATATTTGTTCTGGTGGCCACGTTGTGGTTGTCTCGTTTGAGTCGACGTGCAGCCATGCTACCCACTGCCGTTGTTGGTTGCTCAGCCCAATCCTCAAGAAGCTGTCTGAGATGGCCACAAAAATCCTGCACTTGTTGTGGCTCCTGATGCATCTGTGGCCTGTTTTCAAACTCGTATACAGCCGATAATAACTTTGCCACACGCACCATCTCATGATCACAAGCACGCTTACTACTACTGCTGCTACGAGTCGACTCGGTTGAATGTGTAATTGGACTATTGGTGGTTCCACTGCTGCTGTTGGTGCTGCTGATATTACTAACACTGCTGCCATTGGGATGTTGTAATAAAAAGCTACTGCGGCTGTTATGATAATCATGGTTGTCTTCGTGTAATAATTGTCGCAAGTCCGAGCCTGACCATGATGCACCTTCAAATGGATCCTCAACAACATGTAAATAAGAATCGTGGTGATGGTGAGGAGGTGGATGATCATCATGATGTCGTGGTGGTGTGGGCGGTCGACCATCGTGTTTGGGTAATGGCGGAGGTGCTGTTGTGGTGGCTGCTGCATTCACTGACAAGTAGCCGTTGTTGTTGTTGTTGCTGTGATGATGATCATCATCAAGAGCTAATTTCAATGACCCATCCGAAGCTGCTGATGATAATGTTCTTGGTGCCCAACTTGCTCGATACGTGTATGATGGTAGTGGTGGGGATGATGATTTGTGAGAAATGGAGGTAGAAGAAGAAGGGATATGATATGTGGAAACGGGACGTGGGGGTAAAGTAGGTGGTGATGATGATGTTGTTGTAGATTGATGATGGATATCATTGCTGCGTTTCTTCTTGTGATGGATAAAGCTATGGCGAGAGAAGGCTGTTGACATGGCCGAAGCGAGTGACCAACGATTGCTATGGTCCGTAGTCCAACTTGTAGGGGTGTTTAAAGCAGTATCGGCTTCAGAACCGTCGGTGTCTTCGTTGTAAGATGATGATGTATGCGGTGGAGGTAAAGGAGGAGGAGGTATTTTGGGTCTACTAAGGATATCAGTCATCTCACTCGGCCATGAAGGAAAAGAGAAGGAAGGAATAACGAGAAAAAGAGCAAGGAACAGGATTATGTCTTTGTACCTTGGAGCTGAGTAGCAAATAAAAAGGCGATGCTTATCCAGCGGGTAACGTTTCCCTTTCAGGTACCTGGGGTAGCTTGTGCTTCCATTCGTTATTCCTCATTAATCGCTCTCTCTCTATTTTATTCTTGTTAGGCTTGGCATCTTACTCATCGCCAGGTAATCCCCCATTTCGCATCCCAATGGATCCCATATTTACCTTGCAATATATCTGGTAAATGCTAGTATTGGTGGAACTACAATGTGTCGTGTCACGCTTGTCACACCACCCTTGAGTAGACCAGCGCCATGTATTTTTATACGTCGTGAGGATGCATCTTCTTGTGGAGCATGATTGGAGACAAGATGTGGCAAAAATAGGTGCTACATGAAGGAAATGAATATCACAAGGAGTCAATGTTAAGGGTGCTACTTATGATACCATATTTGATACTTACTATTTTATCATGGATATGGGTTGATTGTAGCACAATGATGGATGGATGTGGTATAGAGAGCAGTGAGAGAGAGTGAGAGAGAGAGAGCCATTCAGGACGAGATGGGAAATGGATGATGATGACGGTGACAGTCTCATATTTCAGAGTCCTCGACGCGACCTAACACACAACGCGCATTTTGCTCTTTTCAGCTTGCTTCGCCAACAACTCCACTCTCCACCACCACCACCCTTTTACCATTCTTCTTTTACATACCCATATCATCAGTATATAACAATGCTCACTCGTACACGATCACGGTCAAGATTGGAATGTTTGTATCCTCCTCCCTTTCAATGCTGCTGCTGTCTCCCCCTTCATGGACGCTGACAATGCGACTTGTTTAGCCTCTTCAAAGCGCAGTACACCTGATGCCACATTAGACGACACAAAGGAAAACGTATTGCCATCACCACCATCCACACCTAAGCGACGACGATTGCGTGCTTCTCCACCACCATCGAACAATCAGACCTTGAAGGCAAAAGAGAATGTTACAGGTACAAGCAATAGACACGCACTTATCCAGCAAATTTTTCTTACGCATTACATGACCTATAGCACCACCATCAGCACCAGCAACCAAATCAAAGGATACAAAGTCAACATCAACATCATCAAAAGCAACAGCAACAGCAGCAACACCAACATCAAAAGCAAAGGGCCACGATGGAGATGAAAAGAGCAACCAATACGATACCATTTATCAGGCAGCCAAAGCAACATTTCGTCGATCAGCTATGCCTTCACGACTTGTAGGCCGTGTTCAAGAACGCAACAACATGATCAAGTTTTGGGATGAGCATGTCATGACCAATAAGCCCGGCTGCTTGTACATCTCTGGTTCACCAGGCACAGGCAAAACCGCCATGTTGAATGAAATCATTCGAGACTTTGAAGATCGTGAATACTCTCACAACGTGCGTCAAGTCGTCGTCAATTGCATGAGCATCCGTGAACCCAAAGGCATCTACACACGTCTCGTCACAGAACTCAAATCGCCTCGTACAGCATTCAAGAATGATCTTGTCAAACAAGCTGGAGAACTTATCAATGGCAACAAGGATACCTTAACGTAAGTCAACATCCCCAATAACAAGTATGTTTACCTTTTCCTTTAACATGATGATCCACAATTTAGTGTTGTCATTCTTGATGAGATTGATCAGCTGGCGACAAAGGATCAAGATGTGCTATACAAGATTTTCGAGTGGGCCACTTCAGCATCATCACGTCTTGTTCTCATTGGTATTGCCAACGCATTGGATATGACCGATCGATTATTACCACGTCTACGAGCCAAGAATTGTAAGTGATTTAAGAGATAGAGAGCGACACATCAATGACAAGTAACTTACACATTTGTCATATAGGTGAACCCCAACTACTCAACTTTAACCCATACCAAGTCGCTGAGATCAGTGCCATCATCAAAGATCGCCTCTATTCCCTCGACCCCAACAGCAAACCTGGATCATCACCATTGCCACTTATGCAACCACCAGCAGTTGAATTGTGTGCACGAAAGGTGGCTGCTGCTATGGGTGATTTACGTACAGCATTGGATGTATGTCGTCAAGCCGTTGAACTCGCTGAGACAGAACACAAGCGTAAGACTGTTCTTGCCGATCAAAAGCAACCGGGTGCAACGACTGAGATTGTCAAGGTGTCCATTGGCCATGTCATGAAGGTGCTGCAAACGGTGTTTGGTAGCCCTGTGGTGCAAAAGCTCAAACAACTTGGCTTGCAACAAAAGGTGGTGATTTGTGTATTGATGGCCATGTCCTGCTCTTCTTCATCCTCCTCATCGCATAAAAAGGAGCATATTACACTTGGAAGGGTAAGTCCATATTCGCTTAAAAGAGAAGCAAAGGAGCTAACCTACATACATGCGTGCATATCTAGTTCCGGGAAGAATATGCAACACTCTGCTCCAAATCGGATGGCATGATCAAACCCGTTTCCAGCACTGAACTCACCGATGTTCTTTCGATCATTGAGACATCCGGCATTGTTACTATTGGCAAACACAAGGAAGAGCGATCACGTCGTCTTACGGTCAATATCCAAGAAAGCGAAGTTAGACAAATGGCCAAAGATGTAGCACTACTCAACACATGGCTTGAAACAATCCTCCCATCTTCAAAGTAGTGGTTGCAAACACGTTTATGAAATATAATGAAAAAACCAAATGATGATGCTGCTCATGATTGCTATTGGAATGGATCGTTGAAGGAAGAGTCCTGCTTGAATCAACTCTTCTGGTGTGGGTTCATGGAACCATGGTGGCGGTGGTGGCACCCAAGTAGGATAAAAACCACCTGGGGGACGTGTAGTGGGTCTAGTGGTGGTGGTGGCGGCGGGAGGAGGAGGAGAGAGTGTGGGTGGTGTAGGAGGAGTTGGAGGAGTTGGTGTGTGGGCCAACAAGTCAAGTATGGCGTGTGGAGGGATGGGCGTGAGCTCCTCAAGTGAGATGCTTTGATATTCATCTGGTGATGGCCGCTCAAATGCACCGCTTGACAATGTGGATTGGGAGTCTGCAATACAACAAAAAAAATAAACATCATCAATGCACAAGGTTGCATTATGGATTAATGATTGCGAGCTTACACGTGCGATCGTGTTGGTCACCAAGCCAAAGACGAAGACGCCTATCTGACATGATAAAGTCTTGGGCATGATTATCCACCTCTTGCCAACCAGCAAGTCGAAGCCCTGCTCTTGGTGGTTCCCCAGTATCCATGGAAAGGTAGACGCGTGCTTGTCGTAATTCATTCGTTATGATATCCAGCACCTCGTCAAAATTGCCTGCATCGTCATGCAATAAACTCTATGTACGCACATAATACACATGTATCCTCATCCCCGGTACTTACCTTCTTGTAGAGCATGTCGAAGGACTTGTTGTAGGTTTTCATACAGGTTTTCATTGTTCATTGTTATCGTTATTGTGAAAAGAGAAAAAGAAGAGAAGCGAAAAGAAACAAAGGGTAATGAGAACCATTGTAGAAGATAATTTTTTTATCATGCTGTGGGAGGCGGAATAGAAAATGATGCATGGCTTGACTACATTAACAATGAGGCACACTGATTGTGCTGGGGTTGATGAAAAGGAAAGAGGTCAGCTGCTACTGCTAATGCTTGAAAATGTCGCTCTTGGTTGTTGTATTCTGCATTGTTCAGGCATGTCGGTGTCTCATTTCATTCAAATTGGCAAAGGATCTCTCACATGACCACTATGAAAGGACATCAACTTTACATGTATTAGCACTCCAATTTTGGGGGTCAATGATGATGCTATTATTGAGAATTTTGGTTTGTGTACAACATGCTAATCGCATCTTGGGCTAATGCGGGTTCAAAATCATCGCTCTATTGGTCACGGGTATTTGGTGGTGTGGGGATACGTGGGCAAAAAGCAAAAACAAAAGAAGGGGAATGCTTTATTTTGCTTGGCGGATGAGTAGTTGTTGACGAATATCAGCGTATGGCTATAATGATGGTGATGGGCAAAGGACGATTGACATGAGTGATATATGGGAGTGAGTCTGCATACTGTATGGCATTGAAAAAATAATGTTGTAAAAGGACGACGAGATAATACACGTTGAGTATACGGGTGGTCATTTGGGATGTAGTAGGTGGGGTGGGAGGAGGCGTGGCATACCAGGTTTCATTCGTACCAACCAAGAGTGGCTGTAGATGGTTGTGTAAGGTTGGCCATTAAAGGCATCGAAAGCCATGAATCAAAACCCGGGTACAAGGAATGCGTTTGTGATGGTGCTGAAGTTGAAATAGATGCAGGATCATAATCCATGATGGATACATCAAATAGAGTTGATGATGGCGGCATGAATGCACGATCCATAATTACAGCAGACGTTGCTGGTGGTGTTTGTATCGATGATGAAGATGTTGATATTGACGTTTGCAAGTTTCCATATGACTGCTGAAGCTGCAAATGGCTCGTATCCAACGGCTGCGGATCGATGAAGGACCAGCTTTCAAAGCTGTTACTGACGGATAAAGAAGGAGACAATGATTTGACATTGTTTGTTGTAGATGATGATGATGATAATTGTCGTTGCTTTTGCTGCTGTCGTTGATGATGCATGGATGTTGTTGTAGGTGGAGAACAAGCCAAAGGACGAAGACATGCACTTGCGTTTGAGGCGGCTGTTGCTGCAGCTTTCCGACCATGAACTTTGAAATGGCGGCGTAGATTACTAACCACAGAAAATCGGCGATTGCATCCTGGTCTACAGGAAAATGTGCAACGTAACAAGGTACGTGACATTGTATTTTGTATCAGCTTTCAACATTCTTTTTTTTTACAACAACAACATCACGCATTATTGAAACTAACATGTGGCACGCGTAGGGTCTTTCCCCTGTGTGCGTGTAAATGTGAGGTTGTAGGGCACTCGGCTTGGCAAATGCTTTGTTGCAGAATTTACATTGGTATATCCTCTTATTGGGACGACTTTCAGGTAGCTGAATCGGTTGCTGGTTGTCCATTACCGGGGTGTGATCCCGAGGGATATGCCAAAAAAAAGCAAGTATCTAGAAGAAAAAAGAGGGTTGCTGCTTGTGCAGCATCATTTAAATATTCTCAGACTAACAGGTACGTCGCTTGACCTATGTATGCATGGACAAATAGGGAGGTCTCCACGAAACGAAACAACCAAAAAGGAGACCCCATTAGACATTGTCGAGTCTTTGTGAGACGCACACGTATCACAAGGGGCGTTGTCCTATCGGAAAACGTATCAATGTAGTCCGGCATGTTCAGTGTGAATGTACACCCATCAAGCCACGATGATGTATTTCGGTATGTCAATGCTTGTATGCACGCGTCTTCTCATCTTGTGTGTGCGTGTGCGTGTGTGTGAGTAAGTGTATGTGTATAACCATGGTCTCCAGGTGAATGATTTTCTTATGGCGTTGTATCCTTTCATTCATTCTTCTCTTTCTCCCCTACTTTGGTTGGTGGTTGCAGGAGTGGAGCATTTCAAGTATGTAAAATGTATCAACAAGTACACAAAGAATCCTTGATGAAGGTGGTTGCAGTGGAGATCCCCTCCCCTCAACTGCATGTGGATTACTGTTTTAGTCGATGTATTCCAAAATCAATCAGAAAAAAACTTTAGCTTTCCCTTTGTTCTCCTAGACTAAAACCCCTTCTTCTAATTTGCTCTCACACAAAGTCTAACTTTGTTGTGGACGCGTATGTAACAAATAAGTCGCCCACCTCGTCAGTGCTCTCCTTGTGGCACGTCTAAAACATTCAATCCACAAAAGACCACCACAGCAGCTGGAGCGTAGTAAGATCAAGTATGTGATATGGCATGTATCGGGAGCCTTTCTACGGCTGATTAAAAGGCTACATAGTACGTGTAAAAGGGCGGCAAGATGTTGTGAAATTGAAATCATAGGGATGGCATGAACGTATATAGCTCATTAGAGATGACACCATGAATCTGTTGCCAATCCTCATGTTTATTATTTGTTTGGTCAATTGAATAAAGAGAGTGAGGAGATCACCGCATGTCAATGCCCAGTGCTCATCAAGTTTTGCTGGACTCTCTCCCCCGGCATGAAACCTTATTTTACAATAAAGCTGTTCTAGAGCGCGTCGATTCTTTTTTACACCACCTCCGTGATGGAACAAACAAAAGGTGTCAAGGTATATCAATAAGGATATATGATATGTATGCGCGCAGTATATAGAAATTCCATGTGCTGCCCCGAGCTTTTGCGCTCTTTTTCTCTCCCCATATCCCTGTCTTTGTTGCACATCCCTTATAGCTTTTTTTTGTCAGGATTGCCTGATATGGCTCAAAGTCGACGTGCACTGCTCCTCTCCTGTCGTCAATGCATATCCCTCTGTTGTTGTGGCGGAGTATCACTTCAATGTTACAAGGAAAGAATATTCTTAGATGATGATCATAATATATGTGTGTATTAGGTTGAATGATGATAAAGAAAAAACAGGGCTACTATGTCAACGTTGGGAATGTCAAATTGGCAAGTGTCATGAGCTTGGCGATATCTACATGTCGATATCCAGATCGATCGAGATAGCCATCTGCCACCGCTTTTAGTCGATGGAATGTGTTGTGATGCAGGTTGATCAATGAGTTGATTTGAACTGATTGAGGTTGATTAAGTTAGCAAATCGTATATGCAATTTCCCTTCTTGCACTCCCCCAGTCCTCAAAAACGCCAACCCCTCTTGCTTGCATGCATCACCCTTCCCCTTGTGAACAAAGAAACATTGTCTTACCGGTTGCTGATCCTGAGCTCAATGCATTTTCCTTGGCCCTTTCGGCATCAAACATGTTGCTAAAATAAAGTAGTTGTGTATAGAGCTGCTTGTCCGTGTACTATAAACCATCGCTATTAATATCATCCCCAATGACGCTGTTGGCTCTACCACCACCGCCATCCATCATCATCCACTACCCAAAAGATGAATTACCTCGCGCTTAACACTGCCATGGCATCCCTCTCGTAAGCACCTGCGGCCAAATACAGACATCATTCGAGTACGGCTACCACATGTGGCGTCGTCGCACACAAGCCATCCCTCATAGTATTTCCGGATATAGGAACGCATGCATCGGATCAGGGCGCTGCGCACAACAGCTTCACTAATTGTGCCATGACAGCCTTCACATTGGAGTCCAGACACAATTTCATTGTCATTTGCTTTGCGTGTCATGCCTTCAAAGACTTGTTCATGGCTGCACAAGTTGCATCGTATCCTTAATCGTTCAGCATCCTTGAAGCGTTCAGCATCACTGATTTGCGATTCGAGTGTCGTAAATTCCTCATCCTGGTCATCATCATAGATACGTCCCACGTTGTACTTTGAACCATCAAGACCTAATAATAATGAACACATAGACCATCAGCCAACAAGTTCATGCAAATGAATGAGGAGTAGGGATTTGCGTATATTAAGCAAGGGATCGGGGGGGGGTGTCATAAACCACTTTTTCGAAAAAGAAAGATTGTCCACTCACCAAGGCATTCTGCAAGTCTTGCAATATCGGTTCCATCGATGGGCGAGCACAGACGTGCAATAGGAGGATGAACTTGTTGATGCAAATACCACTCAATATCTATTATTAGGTCACCATGTGTAAGAAAGAGAGAGATGTCATAGACCGATGTCTTCATTGTTATTACCTAAACTCTTTTCGCCATGGACAACATCATCAGGATGAAAAGCTTTCTCGGCAAATCCAGTCTTTGAGCCGTTGGGAATATGGTCCACCTGACAAATGACGTATGGAATAGTGTCGCCTGCTCGAACGCTGATACCAGCAGCTCGCATCCGCAATGCCACCTGCACATGTGGTTGGTTCTTGGCATCAGCATATTCATGGGGGTTCTTGGTCAATTGCTATAATGATACATCTAATAAGTAACTTGAATTGTTTGCATCATGACCCTTCATTTACCTTGTTGATAATGAATTTCTCCAGGGATACTTCGCCCTTCCGGATCTCCTCACCGACTTGTCGCAGGTATTCATGAATTTCATTTACAACTTCTTCACGATCCTTGTCCGATAAGATGAAGGATAAAACTCGTCTATCAACAAACATAAGCATGCATGTAAAACATCTCAAATAAACATGTCACTTACGATGATACATCATGTGATAAATCACACCAATCTCTGCGTACAAGATCAAGACCTTTGGTTTCCACAGTCTCCTTTAAAGTGCCATCGGGATTCTCTTCCACGAGCAATGCAGCGTATTTTTTCTTCTTGAGCAATAGCATATGCTTGAAGAGACCATCAATATCAATCTCCAGCAAGTTGTACATTTCATTGACACGGCGCTTGAACATGTTGCCGATCTCTTTGACCTTTTGCACTTCACTCTCGTTGGTATACACCATGATGGAATCAGTATCACCATAGATGACGTTCAAGTCCAAGTTGCCAGCAAGGTCCACAGTGTTTTGTAAAATCTCACGACCCTTGTAGGTAATCAACATGGCAAGAGGCTTGGCATAGAACCGGGAATGTGTAAAACCAAGACAACCGTACATACTGTTGGCCGTTAACTTGAGAGCCATTTGTCGGATATCATACTTTATGGAAATAAATACATGACGTGAGACCCAAGAACATATGCACCACCAGCGATAACAAAAACCTTACCTGCATCTTCTCGGTGTTGGATAATTTAGGATCTTTCATGAGCTTTTTGACCTGTCGTCGACGCTCCACCAACGTCTTGAGCAATCGAGGAAGTAAACCTTGTGCCACATTGGTATCAGGTACGTCCGGTACATTGTCCTCGCCTTCATTGTCGGCATTCTCTGGCAGGTTGTGTCGTTGGACTGTGGTGAAGCATACGTTGTACTCTTGAATAATGGATGGATACAAGCTGTTGAAATCGAGCAAGAGCACATATTTGTCATAGAAGCCTTTCTTGGGTTCCAACACAAGACCACCGGTATATGCAGGTTTCCTTCGTCCCTTTGATTTCTTGGTTTGGAGTTGTTCATTGACTACAAGAGGAGAAATGATCCATTTTAGACCACCATTACTAGTAAAACAATGATTGTTATCTTACCTTCATCCTGATCCATATCTCCTTGCTCAATCACCACAGCCTTGTTATTCTTAGGGAATGTCTTGTCGGGGCAAATGTACTTGTGACGATGGAATTCATGCAAAAGCAAAAACTCGTTTCGCTCAGCTCTGGCGCCTGTCATGGAACGTGACCTACGTAGATAATAGCGGTTACTACCCATGTTGCCTAGTGATGCTCTTCCTTATACATACCACATATTGCCAGCGAGATTGGTTAACTGCTTTGTCAATGGCAGGATTTGAAGCTTGAACATGAGGGACGTTGATAAGAAGGCATCAAATGCACAATGTTTGACGAGATGAATCAAGGACTGGGATTCTTCATAGTACTTGTTGATCTTGTCGAATTCAATATCTTCACGAGCAATCTTGAGCTGAGATTGCGCCAAATCGGTCAAGCGGTAGGATTTACTGCGAATCAAGTCCTTGGATGCAAGGTAGGTATCACACACAAGGCGGCCACTCATGATCATACGTTCTTGATATGTTGATTCACCCGTACCACCAGCACCAGATTGCAACTTGGGCCAACTAATAAAAGTGTATCCAGTGAGTGGTTTGCTCCTCTCTTTCGTTATTCCAAACAATCCCATACATACTTTTTGCGTCGAATTCTGCCAAGTTTGTGCCAATGTTGTGTATTGAGCTTCTTCATACGGTGGAGCATGACGTCGAGATCAAAGCCAGCAAAGTTGTGTCCAACCACCACATCCGGATCAGTGATGTGGATTTTGGCTTTGGTGCATGATTGAGTAACCATGTATAGTAGACATGAGAAAAAGTATTACTTACCAATCAGGCAATTGAGAAGGGCATTTTCGGTACGTTCAACTTGAATGGGGAATCCTAGCTTCTTCTCGCGTGCAGCTGCTTCATTGAAACCGGCAGGATAAGGCGTATTAGCCAATTGGCGTACAATGGTGAATCTTGACTTTGATTGTGCCTCAAGAGGGGTTGGCTCATCAATTTGAACTAGATGGATCATTATTAAAAATGCCGTTTCTCAACCATATCTTGCATTTGAATAAACATACCTTGATTGCACACAAGACCACTGGCTGCAACAATCTCATTCTCGTTCTTTTGATGATTCATCACGGTACGTAAGCTGAGAGCGAGCACCACGAGAGGGGGCATGTGAGTTGGCGCGTTTCCATCTTGATCCTTGAGAGGATTCACCAGCTTGGGGTCGTTCACTCCAATCTCGATCTTGCACCATGTTTCCTATCAATGGATATAGAGTCAATAACTCGATCATTCTTATGATGGTGATAACGTACATTGGTATTCGAGATCTGTGCCTGATCAATCTTAAGCCAAGATGGGCCCATGATGTCTCGTTTGACCAGCAAATGTTCCAAGGGACCAGTGTTGACACCAAAGAGACGACTATAGGTTGTGCCGCTGGATTCTTCGGGTAATTGGGGCACTACAATGTAAAACCAACCTATTAACCCTTGACTCCTTTTGATGATAATTTCTACTTACATTCATAGCTGTAATGTAATTTGAGGTATTCGGATTCCCGTGGGACATCAGGTAGCTCAAAGGCGTACTTTCGAGTCACCGGCTTTGCGAGGAACTTTGTAATGTTGTGTCTTGCACATACGGATGAGATCTCTTCGTGTACATCGGTCATGGCTACCTCTTGAGTAGTAGGATTGCCTTGATCTATTACATGTTGTCAATTGTCGCTCTTTACGGATACCATATCACATGATCACGTTACCATCCAATTTATGTTGTCGTGGCAACACGAAGATACTACGCTCGATATTGCGCACAGCCACCGAACAACTGATGTAACGATTGGTACTCTTGTTCAAAACCTATATAGTTTACCCTCGTCAACACATATGCCATCTCTCATGTTATCCTCATACTTGCCTTGCCAAAGAAGTACACTGCACCCTTTTCACGTCGTTCATATGCATCATACCACCAGAAATGCAAGCTGCCATCCTCTTCCAAAACATCCATCGAGCGACTTAAATCTTGTGTTGTTGCTTCAGTAACACCCATAGGTCCCATAGCAGCATGTGCCTTTTCCCAGGTCTCCAAATCAGGCCGTTCTTCCTTGTACTTCATATTGGGTCTCTTCACCTCTTCCACCACTTCCATGCTGGTATCTGCCGATAAGCTGGGTTCTTTCTCTTCTTGTTTCACAGTGACTCGACTTGGTGATCCTTTTTCCATATCATCAATCACATCCATCATGCCAGTGCTGAAAGAATCATATGCATCAAAGAATTCATCGTTCGTATCAGGTTGAGAGAAAGGCTTATTGTTGGTCGTTTTGTCGTTATCTTCACCGACAGCAAGCGAGTTTGTTGTCTCAATCACGTCGACATCATCATCATTGTTGTTGTTGTTGGTCGATGGTGGAGGCATATCCAATCGTACTTGAGATGTTGTTGTGCGGCGAGAAGGAGTGGGTTGAACACGCGAAATGTATGATGTGCCATTACCAAATCGTGATGAAGAAGGCTTTGGGCGTTGAGATGGTGCTGGCTTTGCAGGTGCTGGGGATTCAAGATTTGCGAATAGATCATCCATAAAGCTGGCATCGTCTTTTGTCTATTGCATACACACAAACTTGCATATGAGAACCTATCACTCAATGGAGATGAACCCTTTACATACCTCTTCCTTTTTGACTGCAGGTGCGGATGGTGCAGGCTTTCTTGACGCAGACTTGGAAAACATACTTGCAATATCCCTGCTCTTTTTTGCTTGCTTGTCCTTTCCATCGGCAGCCTTTCCATTCTTACGCTTTCTCTTGCCTAGTAAGTGTGTATATATTAGCACTTGCCATGAAGCTTCTATACCAGTATAATACTCACTGGACTTTTGATCAGCTTGATCGTACTCGTCCGAGAATTCCTCTTCGTCATTCCCCATGCCGTCGTCAATGTAGCCTGCGTTATCATCGTCTTCCACGAAATCGGCATCGTCGTTCAGGGCATGGTAGTCATGTTCTTCGACTTCGACATAAACGTCGTCGACCTGAAGAAAAACAAGGCATGAGAATACGACACATTGCAAGCTCGTAATGTTGGACATACGTTGCGTTGACTCTTGCGGTCCTTTGCAATGCGTTGTTGCTGTAATTTCAAGAGCCTTTCTTTACGACTGTCGCTCATAAGGCGTGTATGGTGTGGTGAGTATGTTGAAGGAAGAAGAGCGTGGATTGGCCAGGAACACGCGACAACTGAAATTTTGCGTTCGCGTTGTTTCGCAGCGCGTATCTCAATAGCCCGCACCAAATCCCAGCCAAGCGTACGCATGACTGGCAACAAGTACCTATCACTGCTAGTTGCATAGGATGGCAATGTAAGTTTACAAGTACTCACTACAATCGAATACCATGATTCTGATAATCAATTTTAGCATCTTCACTTTCGCTGATGAAAAGAACGGTGGTATTGTATGATACATCTCATTATCAAGACGAGGTCGTCATGGCATCCTTAGATACTCAGGCCGGTGTCATCTTGCTGCAACAATGATCAACATTACCTTCTCAGTGAGACATTGTACAACTTCGGCAACATGTATAATAAACGTTTGCACCATTCTTCAAAGACAAGTTGCTGTGAGTGATGTACCATCCTTGTGAAAAGTCATGGCCATACTATGAACATAATATTGCTTCATTGTCTTGCTATGTATGTGGTCCTTTGAATCTTTGTCTTCACTGGTATTGAAGCCTAAATAACAATGAGCAATACCAAGAATGTGGTTTTACCCTAATGAACGTATAAAGAACACGCTACCATTATCATTTGTTGCTCGAAAGCTCCTTTATTCTTTTGCAGTATATATAAATAGCTGAAGATTTACCTTCGTTGCTATCAATCCAGTGTTTTCAATGAGCCATCCAGAACCATCAACCTCCCAAGCACACCATGTACCCCCACCTTTCAAATCACAAATGCCAAAAACCAAGTATTCCAAGTCATCGAATGCTCAACTTGTCACCGCTCGAGACCAACTAATCGACATTATGGCTATTCAAGTAAACCATCAAGCAAATGTTACCCGGCATATGCAAGCTTTTCAGGAAGAAATCTCCCGTCTTTGGGGCCACATGATTGAAATGCATGATAAACCACGTCGGCTACAAGACATTATTATGGATTTTGTAATGATGGTGTCAAGTTTTATCCAACTACTCTTGGAGCATATCAAGGATCGATTGGGATTGAAGCACATGGTGGGAGCACACAAGGACGATGTTCAGCGTGTCGCACTGCTGATTTTGCAGGATGCGGAAGAGTTGCTTGATATGATTAAGGATTTCCGAATGGCTGAAGACAACGATTTGGGTTACAAGCTCGATATGTACCTCGACAACAAAGCATCCAGTGACATGAAGCAATTTGCTATACCACCAATGTCAGAAAAGAAAAAAGGAAAACAGCCGGCTAAACCACCCAGGGCAAAATCGGCAAAGAAAACAGGGAGTAGTACTTCATCCACGTCCATGTTGGAAAAAGAAAAATGGAAGCAGCCGACTATGCCACCTCTTCCTTCGAACGTCTTTTTGGAGTGCAAGTCATCCAAGATGCCTACGAACCAGCAGGAGCTCAAGGAATACCTAAGGCAGAAACTTGAACCTTTACCTGCAGAGGAACGAGTCATGGCCATTCTCGAACTACCATTGAAAGCGATTGATATTTTACTTTCCAAAGATGACAATGCCTCGGCTGACGGCGGCAGCAAACCTGAAAATAAGAACACTCAAACGCAAGTATATGTATTCTTATCCAAATGAATCGCCCTCACTCAAACATAATGTTTTTTTTTGTGCCATACAGCGAGCAGGATACATCTACTACCACTAGCCAAGAACAACCAGGCAACGAGTCCCATGAGCTTGGATCCCAGCCTTCGTCACAAGTCATGTCGCAAAGTGCAAGTGCAAGTCAAGCTGCTGGCAATGATCATGAACAAGACCCGATCCCAGAAGATTTCAAGGGCGAGTGATAACAAAGAAGCCTTTAATTTCCATGGAGACAAAGGAGATGTTGTTGTTGGCGTAAAAGAACAAAGAATGTATAGCACAATGACCAATCCAACATATCCAAATGAGCAATATTTGCTATTAGAAAACTTTTGTATTGATGCCCAAATAAATTGAGCCAATTTTAGAAAGGCAAGACCAATCACTAATATGAAGGGAGGGGAATTCTTCATTGCAATGTAGCGTTTATTCTGCTTCAGCACATTCATAATATGGTTCATAGTAACCAAGGAAGCAAGCATTCATAGTACAACAAGCATTGGGAGTAAGTATAAAAGGTCTTGACCACATTCGTGATGAATGATGATGATGGCATTGTTAACGGTTGCTGAAACTGCATAAAGTGTGAGCTGATTATTGCCTAGCCATCTCCTCCATCATCCCTTCTCTTTGCTGCAAGCAAGTACCTGTTTGAGTTTCAATACATACGAGGATACGTCGATGGGTGTGCATGAAGCGACTGATACAAAGAAGATGCCAATAGCTGAGGCGGGCTGATGGGAAGGGATCATCCTTGAAATTTTGTATCGCTTCTCTCACAAGTTCGTCGTTCCTTGTTGATCACCACCTCTACCGACACCAACACATTGCTTGTCTCCCATTTCCTTGTCATTGTTTCATGTGCGGCATACTCTTCTCATTGACGTCCCGGGACGATCCGATCGACTCGAGCGTGTGGCAATCGTTGATCGATCTCAACACCAAACGAGGTACAGCCAACACGACCCCCCGTCATAGTGTATCGACAAGTTGACCTTTTTAAAACAAAGGGCCCGATTCTCAAACGACACGAGAGGCAAACGTTGGTCAAGGGCAGAACCTTGTGGCTCAGTTTTTTTCATCTGTACTTCATCTTCGTGGAACAAGCAAGGTTGTGCAGCCATTGGAATCAACAACTTCGGGTGATATCTTGTGCTGGAATGGTGAAGTCTTTGATGGATTGCCGGTAGGGAAAAAGACAAGAGATCAAGGGAGAGAAGAAGTAGGCTCATATGATGTGTCAATAAATGTAGATGTCAACAGAAGAAAATGATACTCAAGTCTTATTTGGCCAATTGGGGGAGGCAGATGATATCCTTAAAGTAATCTCACGCATTGAAGGTCCATTTGCATTTGTGTTTTGGCAGGTAAACAACAATCAGCGGAAGAGAGCATAAAAGGAAACATGGGTTGATATAAAATCTATAGCAACGTACCAATACGATATGGTTTGGCCGTGATTGCTTGGGACGTCGATCGCTTTTATGGAGAAGAACCGATACCTCGTTGCTCATTTGTTCGACTGCTAAGCGTTGGGAATCTGAAGAAGAACGATCCATGTGGGAAGAAATACCTGCCAACGGGGTTTACGGGATTCATTTGGATGGGTCATCCATATCATCATCATTACGCAAAGAGGAGGTGTTCAATATCGATAATCATCCAGTCTATCTGTATCCATGGATTTCACCTGATGATGACCATGACAATCTCGATCGTGATTCCTCATTAGTAAGTGGATGTGGATGTGTGGATGTGTGTGTTCATGTGCTGAAGCTCATCAAAATGCTTTATTGTTTTTCTTTCGTATTAAGGTTCTTGCCTTTCCCAAATTGAATCGGGCGATACCATCCAAACCAATGGCAGAGCAACTCCTGGAACCCGTTTTGGAAGATGTAGCTATGATGCACGATCATGTGAAAGCATTTCAAAAAGTGCTCGATGAGGCTGTCAGGGTGCGTGTTGCGGATATCCCGTTTCACAGGTATATAAACAAAAAGGATGGATGTTAACACATGATGCTTCGAGAAACTCATGGGTGTGTGTTCCTATAGTGCAGACCACGACCAACCACGCGTGGCCATTTTGTTTTCGGGTGGGCTCGACTGCATTTGTCTTGCAGCATTAGCCGATAAGCATTTACCCATCCATGAGCCCATCGACTTGCTGAACGTTGCCTTTGAAAACCCACGATCCCAGAACGCAAAAAAGAACAAGCAAAACAACCCACCATCTGCTGCTGCTGATGCTACTGCTACCTATGATACCCCTGACCGCATTACTGGAAGAGAGGGTGTGCAGGAATTAAGGTTTGTATCTATGCATGCATTGTGGGAATAAGGGTTGATTGATTGTTCTCTCTCTCATCTCTTTCTTTGGGATACATAGGTTGATCTCACCCAAACGACAATGGAACTTTGTTGAAATCAATGTCCCTTATCATGAAGCAATGGCCCATCGTCAAGAAATTATCGATCGCATGTTCCCGTTGGACACGGTGATGGATTTGGTAAAAAGTGGGGTTTATCGGAATGCGTTTGTGTTTGTGCATGTGTGACACAAGAATTCATGCGTTGCTTAGAGTATTGCTATGGCGTTGTGGTTTGCTGCACGAGGAAAAGGTAATGGATTCAATCTTTTACGCGTCGTTTCTTGCTCATGATATTATTACAGGAGAGATCAATGATGATGACAACATAAAGGTATGTAAAATGGGATGGTTTACGGATCACGGTTGTTGTTGGTTACACGATCGGATGATGGCACATGCACACACAGACATTGACAGCCAATGTTTTTCTGTAGCCGTACCACAGTCATGCACGTGTCTTGATTTCTGGTCTTGGTGCCGATGAGCAATTAGGAGGGTATTCGCGTCACCGAGAAGCATTTCGACGTGGTGGTTGGGAGCAGTTGATTGATGAGGCAAGTTGAATGGTGCATAGTGGGGTATCGATTACACAGCGCTCATTGATTGACTGCTGCGCTTCCTTTGTTATTTCCTAATATAGACACAACTCGACGTTGATCGTATCTCCACACGAAACTTGGGTAAAACTTCCTTTAGTGTCTCAAAAGTATGCCTTCACTCACCCTCACGTGCACTTTTTGTAGGTCGTGATGATCGCATCATTTCGGATCATGGAAAGGAAGCAAGATTCCCGTATTTGAGCACACACGTCGTTAATCATCTTTGTCAACTCCCGATTGATATCAAAATGGACATGCGATATGGTCGTGGCTTTGGTGAAAAGTTGTTGCTGCGGCAAGTGGCGGTTGATCTAGGTCTCTCCAAAGCTAGTCGCAATTGGAAACGTGCTATACAATTCGGTGCAAAGACCGCCAAGATGACAGGCGATCGTAGATCAGAAAAGGGACAACACAAGTTGGAAAGTTAAAAGTAGTCATGAGATAATCACATAATAAAGCCTTTTCGTGCACAATAAAAAAGCCGTATTAAAAGACTTTGATTCTGTTGTAAAGAGACCGTGTTCACTTGGTAACAAAATTTGGGGGGTCCAAAAGAAGACCCGCTCATTAATGTGGTCCCTTTACAGCTTTTTATGCTGCACGACGGGCACATGTTTTGAAAACACATTGTGAACAATAAACACGCCTTGTATAACACCTATTGAATTTTGCTCGCAGTATACAGCTTACAGCTAACAGTGGAGGGGAGCGTCATTATATAAAGTAGAATTTTGTTCGTACCCCCGACGTTGCCTTTCTTTCCTTTTTCCGTTTCTCGTTCCCTGGTGAGCACACAGCACACTTAACGACCCTACTTTTTTCTTTCACAACACCACTAACGTTACAAACTTTCAGCACCACTGATTGTTTCCCGTTGTCTGCGTAAAAAGCAAGAGAAAGGATAAAATCGTAAGTACATAGCTTGATTTCTTTTTTGTCGCTTTGGCCTTTTAACGTTTGCATGGTGACACTTTGTTCACCTTTCTCGTACTTTAGTCAAACACGCGTGTATTCGGTAGCGAGTATACTTTAAAATGATGGTGCCTCACCAAGAAGCAATGGCAGCCTCTTTCAAGAACAAGGCAACAATGCGAGTTCCAGGTAACCAAAACGGCGTTTGTATCATAGCTTCCAACTAACATACCTTTTGCTCGATTTAGGCCACAACAACCAATCCACCATGGGATCTCTTCGAGGTCTTGTCGCCAGCGATACCAATAGGTTGACTGAAAGCGACATGTATGCAAGTTTCCCCAAAGGTAAGTTTTCATGTTGTTGTTTTATACCTCGTGTGCTCATACGCGTTTCTTTTTCAATAGTGGAATCAACAGCCCTACATTCACCCAGAATGGTATACGCAGCACCCATTGTTGTCGCTCCCAACATTCGTGAATATCGTGTAGCTGATGTGCACAACCCCGTATCATCGCGTCAGTACGAGTTGCCATACCACAATGATCATCATCATACCCAACAACAACCAGAGCAGGTGTCACAACAACAACAGCAACGATATCGAGATGTGGCTAGATCCATTGGATTGGCACGACCTGAAGGATGGGGTGTGGCTATGGAACATATTTGGTCTCGGCGATCACCTCCAACTTTGCCTCCGTTGATGTGTTCTAATAGCCACCTTCCTCTAGCAACGACAAGCTCACCTCCTCCTGCTTCACAGCAACATCATCATCATCATCCACAGCAACCCATCGTGGCCCCACAACAACAATCACCAGTGCCATTTTATACCAACGATCACCAACCATCTTCATCTGTGGAGAGTATTACAGGCACCTTGGCAACATCAACGCACGAAATACAGGCACCTCTTCCCCAACAACCCACTACGAGTGTGGCTTCTTCATTCTCCTCTTCAGTGATTACGCCTCGTAAAGATGTTGGTGTGATAGCACGTCCCACTTGGTCACAAATCACCTCTGGTGTCAAAGCCTTATCAACCAATGACGCTGCTACTACAACTACCAGTCGCCCTATTGCTCCTATTCCAGCAACTTCCCATTCCTTGAAGCCTGCATCTGTTGTACGTCGCAAATTCAATCGCCCTTCTTTGGTTCCAAAGGATTCATCTGCAACAACGACAACAACAACACCAGTGCCAAGTCAAAGCGACAAGACGAATGGCACTGAACGTGGCTCTCAACTTGTATCGAAAGGACCCAGAGTGGACAATAGCATGAAATTGTTATCTGAATCATTATCCTACTTGTGCGACAATCCTCTTTCGTATACAACGTCAAACCGTTATCCAGTGATTCGATTGTCCAATGTAAGTGTACTCCCACTTGTTTTCTTTCATCTTTGTTCTAATATCCATGATAGATCCCTTGGACCATCTCCATTAAAGAGATTGAGGCAATCTTCAAGAACGTCAAGTTCCCTGATCCCAAGGATCATGCACAAAGCATCCACGTAAGTGTATCTTTTATTATTGCTACTTTTGGATGGCAACGGGCTAATCATGGTTTCCATCGTTACGTAGATCATCATTAACAAGACTACGGGCAAAACCCAATCCGATGCCTTTGTGGAAGTGGCAACAGAAAAGGAAGCTGAAAGAGCTGTGAAGCATTATCGCAACTTGCCTGTCAAGGGTCGTAAGCTCTTTATTGAGCACAGCAGCTATGAAGAAATGATGAAGAAGCTTTTCCCTGATTGGCCAGGAACATTTGTGGATGGCAAAGCAGTGTACGATCCTTCAGATATGGCGAGTGTCACATCGTCGTCGTCAAACCAATCCCCACCTTTACTTCTTCCACGTCGTGAAATCGAAAACTTGTTGGGTGTTTGTAAGAATTTCAAGGTAGGTTCATGATCATCCATATTGTAAGCAAGTCGTCTAATAGCCATATCCTATTATAGGTCCACTTTTCTCGCAAATGTGGCGAGCGTCCCTTTGAGAACTTCATTTCCATCCTCGTCAGATTCCCTTGGGACCAACCTAATCTCATTACTACCATGCAACGGGACCATCTCTACGAGTACTACAAGCTGGCAACCAGTAAGTATATATATATAAATGATAAAACAAAATGACAATGTCCATTAATGTAAATCGTGTAGGCGTATTGAAAACGCATATGGAGAAGCCATATGTAAACCTTGATCGTGATTTGGTTTTCCGCATGATTCGTGCAGCTCTCCAATGTCCAGGTTTCACAGTGCCTCAAAAGCGGGGTATCCTTGCTGCAGCGTAAGTGATTCGATCATATCCTAGCAACATCCTCTAACGTCTTTTTTATTATAGAAACGTGCCATGCCCTCCTCAATTGCAAGCCTATATCGAAATGCCTTCCACTCCCACTCCACCAGAAGAGGCTTAAGAAACAGACCCCATTTGCTTCAGTGATAACAACAATACAATTATCCTTTCCATCTAACTAGCGGCAGTGCACAAAATAAAAAATCCAATGTAATCCAATTTCTATCCCTTGATCTAAAACAACAATTTATGTAATCAAAAACTTCATATTTTCATAATAAGTGAGCATGGGGTTGTCTCCACTACGAGTCGTTGTCCTCTCAATGTCACCGTATCGTTCACAGAATTCACGATGGGTGAGCACCTTGACGGCCTTATCATTGCCAGCACGAGCGCCACGACATACGAGAAGATACATGTCCCGGAGTAATTCAAAGTTGGTTGGGAAGAAGATATCGAACCAGCCAGGCTGAACCATATACGTAGAACAAGGAACCATGGTGCCTTTGTATCTCGTTTGTACCACAGGTCCATCCACGCCTTCAACGGCATCAGGCAATTGTGAGAAATCAGAGAGCACCAGTCGATGTCGAGGGAAATGATGCTTGAGTGTTTCCAGAAACATGAACAATTTGGTGGGAATGTATTCAGGAGCTGTCAAATTGGGTGCCACAGGCATCATCTTGAGAAGCTTGTGCCAAACACGTCGTGCCAAGATGGGACTACGATAGCGTGCTTGTTTCCGCATAGCCAAATAACGTGATATCAGTGCATCGTTGCCAACAGGTTCATACAATTCGGTATAATCGCCATTTTCATCAATGCTGACAAGTCCTTGATAAGGTTGTAACGTCTCAAGATCATATCGGATCACGTCATGTGCAAAGTTGTCCTACCAAAAAAAAGCCACGTGGTTCAATACAATGCTTGCCTTCTCTCTCTCTTTCTCTCAGGGGGGGGGCCTTTGAACTTACAATGACTTCCATTCCCAAAAAGAAACATTCATCAGGCACGTGGATATCCCAATCAAAGATGCTTTTGTTGATAATCTTAACGTTGGTATGCTGTTCGGTGACATCTCTCACTTCTTGTCGTTCTGATTGTCGTTCAGCAAGCTTGCCCGAGATCTCAATAATGTTGTATTGCGTGCGTTTATAGACCGATGGTTCATACTTTTGGATATAGTCGAGGATGTTCATCATCAAGGTACCATTGCCTGCACCCATCTCGTAAATGATAAGGTCCTTGTGGGGGTACAGGTTCAACTTGTATTCTGACACCATATACTTTGCAATTGCATAACCATACCAGGGCTAATCAATAGAGAGATGGGTTAGGTCACATGTACGCATAGATATCCTCCTTACCAACAATAGCCTTACCTTGAACAATTCAGTAGGTGTGTGCCAGACCTGCCGAGCAACTTCATCCACTTCATCCACTTCGCCTTCAATCTCTCTATACATGTTGGCCAATAGCTTTTGAAACTCGAGATTGTCGCGTAGCTCCGTAAAGTCAATGTCCACCTCGGGCGAGAAAATAACAGCTTGCTTGGAAAAGTAGCCATAGTTGGGATTGTACAGCGAGTCGTCAATATAATCGCGTGCAAGCATACGCGCACATGTCGGTGGTGTTTTGAGGGATGCTGTTTGCTCTGCCGTCTTTACAGGATAATGGCGATGCTTCTCGTAGTTGATCTCACGTTCGCCCCCAGTGAAGAAAGGAGCCAAAATGTTGGTGCGTGAAATGAGGTCGTTTTCTCGTTGTTGATTGTCATGTTGTCGCGATGCGAGTGTTGAGGAGAGGAGCCGTCGTTGTTGATAATGGAGGAAGCGTGTTCGTATTGCTGTTGACTTTGTAGCGGTGTGAACAGCGTGGCAACAACTTGACCACCGTTGCATACTTGAAAGAGGAGAAAGGGCGAAGGAGGAGGAGGGATGAAAGGCGGCGGGTAAAAACAAAGCTGACACACACACACCTCTTTGAATTGCCACTCGTTCTGGAATTGCGCACACACACGCACCTGTCAATATCCCCTACATACAACAAGACATAATTACATCTCCATATGAAATCATATCATCCTATGCATACATCTTATCCACAACATCTAAAACGGCTCAAGCATGGGCTGTGTGAACTTGATGCATGTAAATCTTTTTCGAATGTGCCTAGCTTGGGCATAAGGATATCATGGTTCTATCAAAGTATGATGAGTTTTTATTGTCGAGGATACTTATGGTGGTTCATTGTTACTCAATCAACACAGGGGTCGAATGCAAAGCACGTAGTTTGTGCCCCATAATGTCGTCCAACTTTCATCGGGGTTTGTCATCCCAGGGGATTAAAATGGTGGAGAGCGTGAATTCAAGACCTGCTTTTCTTTACTTTCTTTCTTTCTTATTACATCATGGTAAGCTTTCTCACAAACCTATGATAAACAAGTTATTTATACTTTTAACATTGCATTGGTTTCTAGGCTCTCAAAGTTGGTGACACTGTAAGTAATCCAAAGGAAGCACATTGCCCGGGAACTAGTGGTGGAAGATGATTATCCGAAAAAAAGATGAATAATCGCCATTCACCCCTTGCTACCTTATACTCATTATGCGTGTGCACCTATTGTAGATCCCTGACGGCATCCTCCAATACGTCCCCTACGACCCTAACGAGTCGCTTGAAGCTTGCCCTCGGTAAGTTTTCTTTTTTCATTGATTCAAAGGGCATAATAATAACTCACTTTGCATAGTCCTTTGCAATACAAGATCCACGAGAAGCTCAAGGGCAAGAAGGCTGTCATCTTTGCTATTCCTGGTAAGAGAGAGAGAGAGAGGAAAGAGAGGCATCTATACCATTGAGAAAGAGAAAGAGAGAGAGATGCTGAACGCTATTGCATTAAAACCCACTAGGTCCCTTCACTCCTGCCTGCTCTGAAAACCACGTTCCCGGTTTCTTGCGTGCTGCCGACTCGCTTCAAGCCAAGGGTGTCAATGAGATTGTGTGCATGTCCTTGATTGACGGTTTCGTTATGAATGCTTTCGGCAAGGTTAGCGGCAACAAGGGCAAGATCATTATGGCTGGTGATGGCAACGGTACTTTCACTAAGGCCCTCGGTCTGACCATGGACGCCACCAAGGGTGGTCTCGGCATTCGATCCAAGCGTTTCGCCATGGTGGTCGACGATCTCAAGATCACTTATATTGGTGTCGAGCCTGCACCTGGTGTCACTGTCTCTAGTGCTGATGCCGTTTTGGCCAAGTTGTAGAGTAGCTGCTGAAATATACCTTTCCTTTTCCGCAGAGCTATATTTGTTGATGGAATGTTGATGCCGAAAAAAACGTGTGTAACACCATGAGAGATATACTGTGGAGAGAGACATGTGCATGAACAAATGCGTTGATTGTGGATGACAGTATTAACGTCTATCATTGGATCTTTCTTACATTGTCTGGATGCAAGCTAAGGGTGCGTCTCTTGGACACAAGGATGTCGTTGCTATGGGAACCGGATCACAACCAAGTACCATATCACGACCGCTAAAAGCTATCCAAAGTCATCTACCCCACTTGTCTCATTCATGAGAAGGTGTCCATTGTTCACAGCTTTTTGTTGTTTTGCATGAATTAGGAAAATGTAACACAAGGTGTAGTATATTAAGAGGTTAAGATTACAAAGGGTACAAAGTAAGAATAAGGCAAATGCTGCTACTACAACAAGGTATCCAAACGTCTCGCTCGATCTGCATACTTGCTTTCACCAAC
This sequence comes from Lichtheimia ornata, assembly GCF_029851405.1. Lineage (NCBI taxonomy): Eukaryota > Fungi > Mucoromycota > Mucoromycetes > Mucorales > Lichtheimiaceae > Lichtheimia > Lichtheimia ornata. Next base: position 277,114 of record NW_026695324.1, read on the forward strand.
AATAAAGCGCACCAAATCATTCATATGCTCCAGCTCCTCGATGATTTCTTGTACACAACATGCCATAGCAAACCAACAAATGTTTCGATATCGTACCCATCGATAACCATTTTTGCTCAACTTGTGTCGATATCGCATGAGTCGTGATCGTGCTGATCTTGCAGATGGCATATAAGCTGGTAATGGAATCTTGGATCGCAACGATGACTGCAAGGTATAAAAATGAAGAAGCATAGCAGCCGTCTACGGATACCCTATTAGCTACTACTAATCAACCCATCATGTTGATAATAACTTACCATATCACGGCGGTATACGTTGAGTTCACGTTTGCATATGTCATTCTTCACCTCCAGGGGCATATTTGTCAGTGCAATTCGTATCGACATGAGTCTGTCAAGAAGGTTTCTTGTTGATACAATCATCTCCTTGTAAAAATCCTTGGGAAAGGGCCCTTTTAATCTTTGCGACAAGATCTTGATTAGGACGATGTTTAGAACATGGCAACCAAAGTTTACCTTGGCTCATGGTCTGTCAGCTCCAGCAGTACATTGCAAGCGTTGATAGACTTTTGGATGGATCCTTCCAATTTTTGTGCTCGCTTGATATCTTCCTCTGCAGGTTTGGCATGGCAACCAAAGAGAAACGTTCCCATCAGATAGGTATAGTAATCACCCAATTCACCAATCACGTTGGCAATAGACTTGCGTACAGCATGCCGAGCCACAAACGGCCACACCGCCCTAATTCATCAACCCGATATTAGTTGACACACGTCATCAAAAAATAGGTAAGGGTAGTGGTAGTACTTACCAATTCAAACACACTGCAACTACAATACCAATGATGACTGTAATCGTTCGCTTCCATACAGTGGCTGAAATAGGCTCTGGAGGGCTAGTAACGTATCTGCTAAGTGCAACAGCGACATAGGTCATGAGGACGACAGTGCCAATCTTGTTGTAAGTGCTTGCCAAATGAAGGTAGAAAAAGGGTATCGCTAACATGACATTTAGCATATCCATCATCATCATCCATATCATCTTTCTTGAACTTACATAGGAGCACGCCAAATAAAGCTAATAGGTAAGCACTACCACCATCCGATTCCAATGCTCCCCATCCAACAAAGGCACCAACAAGCGTGCCAATGATTCTCCAAAAGCTTGCATGAAATGTTCCACCGCTAAAAGAAAATGCCCATATGAGTATGGTTATAGCTATCATAGCTGCATTCCCGTATTACCTTGTAGGATTCATAATAGCAATAATAGTCATACATGTCCATTGGCCACGCACGCTTTGATACCACGCTGTTGATGATGGTACATAGGCTGGGATTGTCAAGCTAAGTACGGCAGCAGCCATCTTGAGAGCAAACTTGAACTCGTATTTCTTGATAAACTGGTATCCTTCCCAAATAGCGTAACGTACACGTAGAGACAAAGGCGCCTTCTCTTCTGGTTGCTGATTCTCAGTATCCTCCCCCTTGCCTTCTTCCAAATCTTCCTCTTTGGATGGTGTTTTTTCAGTGGGGGATAATTGATCCGAAGGAACAGAATGTGAAGAACCTTTGGTGACGGAACGCTTTCGAAGGCTCGTAAGTGTTGATTTGGTTGATAATCGTTCGATGGGTGAAAGTGCATTGCTGCTTTGTGAAACCACTGAAGACATGCGACGCATTTTTCTAGAATTGGTGTCTGTCGTTTTCATCCGCGTAAGGCGATATTCTTCTTGTACATCCGTTTTGCGTACTTGCTCAGCCATTGCTGGTTTCAGGGCAGCTATGTATATAAAAGTGGTCAATATCTTGATAAATGCATGCATGATATCCAATTGACTTACCTAAAGAATAGCCACCTCTATCCCGTACACTTTGATGATTGGTAGTGCTGGCCCATTTGCGCCACCACTTTTGAGTCAATTGCGGCATGTATAAATGCTTGCGAGGTCGACGGCCATGACGTGAAGATCGTAATTCATCCATCGTATCAGCCATGCTTCCCAATTCTTTGGCCACTTCACGCAATGAGAATATGAAAAAGAACACCAAAAAGAGCTCTTCACGCATGCCAAGATCCAAATCTTCGCTTCCTTTGATATCATAAAGTCGTTGCATACGCTCACTCTCAGCCTTGTCAAATCGTCTTATCGCTTGCTCCATTTTCTTTGAACAATCGCACTGGCTTGGATCATGGGGTAAGGATTTCTTCTTTCCTTCGCTCGTTTCAGTCTTTGCCTTCCATCTCAAGATGTGTCGGATATACGACTTCCACGTTTTCCAAATGGACTTGTCATCCTCATCATCCATATCAAGCTCGCTGCATATGCTGTATGAGACACAATCAAGCACCGAAACACATTCCATTGAAAGTCGCATCAATGGATCACGAAGACTTTCCAAATACGTGACCAACAACTCGCCATCACCATGACCCATGGGCCGATTGGGTTTTGGAGGTGGTTTGGGTGCATGGGAACCGCCAAGTTTGGCCATATTGAGAAATGACCGTATCGATGATACTGATTTTTGATTCTGCTCATTGTAATCTTCATCAAGCGAGTTGCGTCGGGAGCCTGCACGTGATCCAGGGCGCGATCCAGCCCGGGATCCAGCACGTGATCCCATGTGAGAATTGGGTCGAGAATGTTGTGGACTTGTGTTACCAGCCGCTAGCATAGCAGCACGCCGCAAATTGAGTTCATCCTCTTGATTCAACCATCGCAAAGTCGACTTTTTTGGTACTTCTTCTTGATCGCTGTCGATATCAGTAGGGTGTAATTCAGATGGCTGCTGCTGCTGTTGTTGCGTATCATTATCCTCCTCTTGCTGATTCAATGATGCAATGGCGTTTTCAAACAATACACGTTCGGTTTTGAGACTGCCACCCAAGATATTCAAATGCTTGGTCAATCGATCCAGCGACTTTTGAATGTTTCCAAGCTTGTAGGGTCGAATATAGGTATATGAAATCTCGTATTTGGCCTCGTGATAAGCTGTTTTCACCTTCACCATGGAAGCTCGCATCTTTTCAGCTGTTTCATCCACCACCTCGCCTGCAACCATGTCTGAATCTGGATCAAGAAAGAATTGCTTGGTGATCATGTCGAGCATGTCTCTGCTGCTGGAAAACGATTCTTGCAATGCACGTCCTAAAGTAGATGACGAAGAATACATGAATCACGAGATGTCCCCAACAATCAATAAAGACCCTTGGACTTACCTAATCCATCCACTGCTGTCTCTGGCCATACAAAGAGATTGACTACTTGAGAAATGGCAGCACCGCACAACAAGGGGATACCATAGCTTAGGGGTAAAGACGTAGGCAAGGTCGTTTGCATCAATCCAGGGGTGGTAGTGAAACAAAAGATAAATACGGTCATTGCTTGCAAAGAAAAGAAAAAGAAGCGAGGCAAGAATTGTCGTAACGTTTGAGCCAAAAAGATGCCCAAGAAGAGGAATAGCGCATTGATGATTGTGCCATATTGAATGGTATCTGGATGTCTCACGTTGTATGCCACCGAACATGCGAGACCTGCATATGAGAATGCTAATGCACTACAAATTCCGAGTGCAGAGGTAATCGTCGTATCAAATTGAGCTCCCATGGTGCGCCCTGGATGATTGAATATGACACCAGCTGCTGTTAAAACACATGCAGGACCAATTGCATCAGCCACTGGATTGATCAAAGCAAACAATGTCGATATAAAGTAGGCGATGGTGCATTTGATGATGCGTCGTACGATACGAGAAGGGAATCGTCGATGTAAAAAGGCAATCAAACGTTCCTTTCTTGAGCGGGGTTCGTCGTCAAATGTATTGATACTCCATGCTGCCGAGTAAACTCTTCCGATGTATTCGAGTTTGGGTCGAAAAGATACACCTCGTTGTTGTTGTTGTTGTTGAGGAGGAGGAGAAGATGGTGGTGGTGGTGGTGGTGTATCCTGCTTTTCTGTTGGGTTGGCAATAGGGTCATTGTGTTGCGTCTTGTCGTCTTCGTCGTCCATACTTGACAAGCTCGGTTCGATTGTAAAGATGCGTGGCACTGTAGATCCCTGCTCATTATGGTTGTTGTGTTGTTGGTGTTGGTGTTGTTGTTGTTGTTCACTTAAAGAGAAATCAAAGTAGCTACAATGGTGTTAGCCAATCCTTGATTACAGCTTCGCAGGAACCCAATGGTAGTTTACCCATGACGTTTTTCCATAGGCGTGGGAGGAATAGTGTCGTTGTCTGAAGTATGAGAAGGGTTTCTTCCAAAGCGAAAATGGGCCCATTGTTGATGGTCTTTGATGTCCCTTGTCATGGGAAGGGGTATATTGTGAGTGAAAGAACAATGAAAGGATGCAGCTGTTGTAGAATGTATAAAAGAGCGGGAAACTGCAGGTGATCCATGGAAACGAATTAAGTTGGTGTTGTTTTACTTCCGCCATTTGACACCCACGGATCGCACATTATCTTTTTTTGTCGGAAGCCATTCCATCGCCCATTTGCGTAACATTCATTATCCTTATACTTTACTTTGACAGCACACCAAGCCACACATCATATCGCATCCACCTCGTTCATGCATCGGAATATCAATGCTTTGGCATGCACAATTACCAATCTCTGCATAATTCAAAAAGCGGCATGATTTTACATAGGGGCCCCCCTTCTATAGTTCGTCAAACATTTCAGGGACATTCTTATATTACGCCCAATAAAAACTCAGTCCACGCATTGACAAGGCGGCTATTCTCTATTACAACATGTGCTTTTTATATGAATGTAAATTACTAATGGTACAAATGCTTAAATAGTGTACAGATGCTGTAGGTATATGATACGTGGTGCATGTTGCTTGTCATTAACCCCGACACGACGCCTGGGGCACTGATTCAGGCTTGTTATTAATCTCCACAGCAACGTGATGTTCTGAAGATGTGTCATTGTTGGCGACGTTTTCAGCGTCGGTATCAGTAGCGGTATTGCTATTGCCATTGTCGCTGCTATGGTTGTCGTTGCCATGGTTGCCGTTGCCATGGCTACCGTTAGCTGCATTATCAGCAGCAGGCTGTGGAGGTGGAGGACGACGCAATGGATGATGCTTGGTGAAAAAGGAGCTCAACAAACCTAAAAGGAGAACATGATCCATACTCCGTTAATGATCCAAAGAACAAAGAGTCTAGCACACTTTCTCGGATGTTCGGGACACGTACCAACACTGGACATGGCAATCAAGATGTACCACACATATCGAAGCGACTCGACATACACCTCCGTTGCAAGATGTATGTATTCTTCTGGAAGACCATTGCGTATATACTCTGGCGAATTAAACACCTCTAGCACATACTGCTCAGGTAGCACCCCAGGCAAGTTCTTTTGCAGAAAAGAGTTTAAAACAGCGGATGCGATGGCTACACCAAGTGCACCACCAAGGACCCGTGAAAAATTGTTCAAACCCGTTACCACGGCTAAGCACATGTTCCTTAGTAAAATCCATTATCATTTAGAATGAGCACTTACCAATGTCCTTTGTCTCCACTGCTGCTTGCAACGCAATGATGGTTGACGAAAACATTAATCCCATTCCGGTACCACCAATAACGGTAATACCATAGATCACTATAGAATCAAAAGAAAATCCATTGTCACCATTACCATTCTTGGCCCAATTCTTTCCCCACACCATGCACGCAATACTTACTCGACCAATTTGTGTCCACGTCAAATAGCGAAATCAATCCAATGCATAGCGTGAGCAATGTCATGCCAATGGTGATAAGAGGTCGATAGATCCCAAACTTTGAAATAAAGAAACCAGCAGCGGTAGAGAAGACGCAAATCATCATCTGCATAGGGATCAGCCGAATGCCGCTCCTACAATAGTGAAAGCAATGTTTAAAATACAAATAAACTTGCTGAATTAAAACTTGAAAATCTTACCACATTGCCGTATCACCGCGTACGATTTGGAAATAGATTGGCAAGTAGTATACAGCTGCAAAGAATGTGAGGCCAAAGAACACATTCGCTATCAAGACGCTGACAACAGAGCGGTTCTTGAATAGTCTTGGGGGCAACAATGGCTCTCTTGCATACTTGATTTCCACCACAACCAGCAGTGCAACCAAGACACCCACCAAAACGAAAGGCACCTGCGTCACATACCAATCAGTAATCTTGAAATCATGATGAAGATAATGGTGGTACATACAATCACGGCTGCCGATTTCCATGGGAATGTTTGACCACCAAAGTTCATGGCCAGTAAGAGTAGCGTGGCTGCTGCCAAGACCAGGAAATTGCCTTTTTCGCATTGCCATGTTAGTATACAGCCATGCATACCCCACACAACTCCATCATCATATGTACCTGCATAATCCACACGCTTGAGTTTTGTTTTTAGATCTTGCTTTTCCATAGGTAGATGCAAAAAGATCACAAGGATAACGACGGCAACACCACCAATGGGAAGGCTATGATTCATGATCGTATGTAAGCGTCATTGCTGATTTGAGTAAAAGGCACACGTACTTGATGTAAAAGTTCCAACGCCATGAAACGTAATCGGTTAAACTACCCTAATCGGCATCAACGAGAACATGTTACACACTGCGGTGGGGATTTGTGTCCTGGTATTATTTTCACACTTACTCCAATCAGTGGGCCGAATACACTTGCAACGGCAAAAACAGCATTGACGATGCTGAAATAGTAGAAAGCATCCCGTTAGTGGTGTGAAATATAGACCTATAGGCAACATGGGCTGATCATTGAACATCCTTACCCTTGATAACTTCCTCGTTTCTCCAAAGGAACAAGATCAGAGATAATAACAAAAACCTACTCTAGCGGTCAGCTTGATTCGCCTCGTAATACGATTGGGTTGGTCTTTTTACCATTGAGAAGATCTATAACAAGAGGGTGTGTGAGCAACCTTCCTTCCTTGTCATAAACCAAGAACCACATCACTACTTACACTGGCAGCACCAATGCCCTGGACCGCACGGCATATGATAAGCATGAGCATGGTCTATATCGTTGTCGGTATAATTATTGGTACTTTAGCTTTCTTTTGTCATATGGTCTTTCCCTACCTTCGATACGCCGCACAAGACCGAGCCTAGCAAAAACACGATGATGCCAACCACCAACACGTACTTGCGACCAAAGATGTCGGAGAATTTCGAAAACAACGGCTCTACAGGAGCGAGAGAGATTAAGTTGACAGATCATGGAATAAACTTGTTATCGAGATCGTCGCGTATACGTACGAAATGAATCCAACGTTAGGATATAACTAAAATGGTGTATAGAATGATAAGCATTGACATGCGCTTCAACAAGAATGGTGCACCAAGGAACCCCATAATAAAAGTGCCCTGACTCACCTATTGACTACCCAAGCTGATATAGCCATTTGTTGAAATTCGGATCCGATTCTTGGTAACGAGGTTGCAACGATCGTGCTTTAAAGTAATGTGAGCAATTGTATGGATATCAAGACATCAAGGCGCTTACTTGTCTAATGCTGCCAAGAAAAGCGAAAGCTGAAGGGAGAAGAACACGATAATGCGATTCCAACGACGACGTTTTTCGGATACTGGTTTCTCAGTTGAATGACCAGCTTCATTTTCCGGGGTCGACCTATCGCTGACAATGGTTTTCTCGTCGACTTCCATGCTAATTTACGAGTGGGGTAGATAAAACAGCAGAGGAGAGTGGGAAGAAGTGCAAAAGAAAGAGGGCTACATAAATAACAAATCGGGTCAACTTTACGATTTTTTTGATCCGCCGTAACCCAGTCAAGACTTCCGCCAAGGCTTGAGTGGCACAAGATTGATTCATGCGCTACTTGCGAATCGCAAATCAACTCCTTTGGCCGAGGATTTTGATAACAAGCATATAGCAGTCGTAGAATTATGGCCTTGTATAAAGAATCCTATATACGTGCATTATCTTATGAGGTATACCCGCCAAGTATCAATTCAATTGATGGATGAAATGCGTCGAGTGGGAGATTGCTGCGATCTATCACCTTCGGGCAAATTATTGCCGAAGGCCCGGACTGAGACATTCAAGATTTTAGCTCTTGACGTTAAAGTGGCTTTTGCTATCTTTGTCTAACACACATAGATGATAGGGGTTGCATATCGCAAAAGGATTTTGGTGCGATATAGGTAGTAAACATGATCGTTGTTGATCTGTGTTCAACATAGATGGAGACGCTGGATATGGGTTTTAACATCGAGGCCGATGACGCGGGGATAGGATGATGGGACAAAAATTATACAAATGCGGATTGTTACACCATTTTGTTTACACGCTCGACAATGCATAAATCCTTAGATTGGCTAAAGAGATGACTAGTTTTCCTCTCATGGATGTGTTGCCATAACATAACAACCAAGGTATAGCCACTAAAAACGTGCATACAAATGGAAGGGTGTATCGGCTGCAATAAAGGTGATCAAAGTTGATGGATTGGAGTGGCGTCAGGAACAGCTTCTCTGACGTGCTTGGTGTATTGCTTTTTGCACGATTTCTTATTACACATATAAATGCTATATCGAGCTTAGTGCACTCTTGAGTTTTTCCAATCCATGCTTGTACAGAACGTTGTAGGTGTACAAGTGCTGATCATACATTGAGAAATGGATGTATAAAACACGTAGGGTGAGGAGAAGATAGAAGAGAAGTTTGGATGCTGGTATGAATGCGTCATTATGATACATGCCGTACTACAATTGAACGATTCAGCACACTTGCTCCAGTCCAAATCATAAAAATGTAGGTGAATTGACACAAGTGAAATGCGCATCAAGAGCTGGACAAAAAGATGATTGGAGGACGTTGTTTTTATAACGGCTATCGGTGGATGATGAGCTTGCCAGGTCTTGGAATGAAGAACAAGTGCATCATGATGCTGCTTTTCGTAAGTAAAGGGAAAGACGATTGATCCCAGTAGCGTTATGATTAATGTGATCCACTCCACCACCTCCCTCACCACTACTTCTACCGGTCTTCCTTTTTCGGGCATCTTCCAACATAGGTGCGTTGCACAAGCGCTCACGCATGGATTTCACCAAATACATATCACTCTTTCGTACGATAAAGAGATTGTTTGTCATAAAAAAGGCTGGTAGATGCACATGTGATAGTAAGATGAATAGCTATAAAGCATCATAGGGAATGGGATATAGAAACGTTTATTGAATGCAATATTGGTGATCCAAAAGCCAACTCCCAGTGCCTTTTTTTGGATGAAGCAAATCCATGGCTACATTGTACCCAGTTCCTTCCATCCCCCATATCCATATCCATATCCATATCCATATCCATATCCATATCCATATCCATATCCATATCCATAGGCATAGGCATAGGCATCCGTGTGTATTGAAACAAGTTACACAAGCGCAACAAAGCTGCTTCTATACAATGGCTATCTGCTGTCCACGTAAAGGAAGGCTGTAAGCCAAGTTGCTGCAAGTAAAGAACGCTGCTAGAGACAATGAAGTAAAGACGTAGCTGATAGCAACTGCTGGAATGAATGCTGTTACACTTGGTCATGGTAGAGGAGTGTGCAAGAGCGTGTGTTGAAGTAGAATGGGATGGCTGTGTCCACGCCATGGACTTGCCATTCAGTCAATGACTTTCGGATCAAGAGAGTTGTAGGATAACATGGGTTGAAGCAGGACAATCGTTTGCAGGTGGTAATTGTACTTGGATGGGGCAATAGTTGAGAATGGGAGGAAGAGACAAGAAGTTGTGAGAGTGGAAGGAGTGGAAATCAAATGCAGGTTGAATCGACATTTCTTTGTTTGAGCGTTTTTCAGTCAAATCCCATCGGATCAAGAAAGTTGAAGGATGGACATGATGGGCTGGAACAGGACAATCGTTCACATGCATTGGATTGGGCAACAATGGAGAATGGGTTGAATGGGTTATCAAGTAGCAGTTTACATATTACTTTCCAAAGTGATTTTGTACTTTTGGATGATGTTTCTGTGCTTGAGCGTAACTCGGTCAAAACCTCTCGGATCAAGGAAGTTCAAAGATGGGAATGATGGACAATCGGTGAAAGGCCAATCCTATTGGCGAAGGGTGCATGACTGATCCTCCACTCTATTATAGCAAGGTCCGCCTATTATGATAGCCGTGTGGAATAGTTCGTCTTATGTAAGGTTGTGTAAGATAGCGTTACCTGAAGATTGTCATAGGCACATATGGTATGTTGTTCATGTGCTCGCTCCACATTGTATCACATCTCATTCTTCCTTGAACATAATGAATTAAGCTTACAATGAGCCATGCTTCTGTAACAATCATCAAACACACGTTTGGCATCATCACTTTCGAATACACTGTAACATCTTTTGCAATCCAAACGTTCAAGAATTGCCACTGTTTTTGCCTGTCAGCATGTGAACCAGGACGCTTTAGCGAATGTAGCAATGTTATGACGAAGGAACAAAAGCATCACAATAGGATGATCCAATCCCGCTTTCCGACATTCAAACTTCTATTTCCCCTTCCAATCCAGAAACCAATCAAGTGATCCACACCTCGTACATACCATGAGCTGATAATATGACAAGCTTCTAAATGTTATGTTGAATACAGTTTTCATGCAATGATAAAGTCGAAGAATAGCACATCACGGTAATGAAGATGTTTATGAAAGAAGTACGATAAAGGGGCAGCATTGCAAATTGGATAATGTACGGGTGAATCTCATAAAACAACAGGGATAATTGTGTCATCGTATCCTTAGTTGCTGCCGTCATAAAAGTCTTCATCCATGATGGAAAATAGTTGCTGCGTGAGTTGACTTGAATATTCCAATGTCATATCCATAGCGGTAAACCATCCTTCGTCAAAGCCATGACCCTCTCGTTAATACCATCATAATCCATCATCATCCTCAGCCGCATCCACATGATATGTTTTCATCGTTCTTGCTCACTACGCGAAAGTAACCAAAGCAACATCCCTAGATAGCTCGTCACTGCACTTGATTGCATCCCTCCATTGCAAATCCAATAAGTTCATTGAAAATAGCCATGCGATCACAGCTGAATGCTTCGTTTTCCATCCGGCTGTTGGTCAATCTCGTTTTTGATCATTCCCTATCGCAGCCCAACCAGCTGAAGATTGCTTGCATTGTGGTGTACTTGATATCTGATATGGCATCATCCACACTGAACATGACGTCGTACACTTCATTGAATGATAATCACTGTTAATCACCACCTCTTATTCAATATCCCCATCCATTCTCTTTCATATACCTTGGTAAGTGGGTGGAACGCAATACAAAGTATCTTGTAGTAGTGTGCTGGTGGGCAAGGACGCGTGCAATGGTGCATGAAAAGGTGATGATGACGGCGAAAATAGTATTCCATATACTGCCAGAGGTACCCACATCCAACAACATGTTCAATCTACCATAAACGCATTGTAAGATGACTAGCACAGCATTTGCTTTTCTTGTCAACATACCCAAAGAAGTAGCTTAAAGATGCGTCGAATCCTCTCCTTGTGTGACAGCCATAGAACGAATACACACGACTCCCCTTTGGATCTTGTATAAACGAGAGAACAGAAACTACAAGTACACTTTTAGTATCACAACATCCAACTTGAATAATAAAGTAATGCAGCGATTAACGTACGCGTTGTGTTGGAATGGAAGTTCAAGTCAAAGGTAGATCGCGCGTGTGCTTGTTGCAACTGGAAAGTGTCGCCATCAACCACGGATCGTGTGGCCTGCTCACCCAAAGAAGCTGTGCATTGAAGGCAACAATGACAGCAGTTAGTGCTTTGTACTTTGTCAATGGAGGTAGCCTTACCATACTTTTTGTGAAGCGGGAAAAGATGGATTCTTTGTTGTGCCTCTCATTGTTCTCAATTCATGCAATCTACATCACCCCGCCTGCTGTGAACGTGTACCTCCACATTACCATACACTTGGATTAATAAGAATAGCCATTACTAGGTATTTCATTGATGCATAGTCCTCATAATTGTGCTATTCATGATTTCACTTTGGCCGGGTCGATGGATCTTTATGCAGCTCATCCCCTACTCCCAGCATGATTTGCACAATAAACCATTACTTTCATACATCTCTATTATTGGATGCTTACATACCTTCATAAAGGAATCATCATCCCATTTATGCAACAACCTGTTAAGGACGTGTGTGTGTGTATGTAATTATCACATGCAATTTCACCTCTCCACCTTGCTTATAGTGCTGTGGTCATAGTACGTGTGTTCAGCAGCCGTAACATGGTGGTGAAGGTTGTGCGGGATATGAAACAAGAGCCGGTACTCCGGCACCTTTGGGTGATGAAATCATGGAATTCCACGTGATGAAGGCAGCTGTTTGCCTTAAATCTGAAGCGATTGACCCACGTTCACATTTTTCACCAGAGAAAGTTGCATTTATATAATTGTAGCAATTTTTACGGTCAAAATGATATAAAAAACATTGGAATCGGGTGTAGCTTCATGTACAACGGTGGGGAAAAGTGTGAAAATGAAGAGACCCACAAGTTGACAAAAGGGGTCCCTAAAACCATTATATAAGTAGATCGAATCCTATAGTAAATGAGACCTTGGTAATCCGCCGAGTGTTTAGGGCCTCGGCGGGCTTAAAAATCCAATCAAAAAAGCGAAAGCAGCTTCGGGCCCTAACCTGAAGCTCCCTCTAGTATGCGGCCCCGGTCCAACCCGCAGAGGTGGGGATGGTGAGACAAACCTTCGCGTTGGTCATCCCTGTGAGTACATGACGGAAGTCATCGAAACCAATTGTCTCTTCCTTTTTTGGCTTTTTTTCTTTTGATCATGTTACCATAATCGCGGGTTCGATTCCCACTCCCTACACATATTCCACACACTCTTTCTTTACTTTTGCACCACTTTCGTTACTTCTTTGATTCCCACACCCATTTCTTTTTCTCTTCTTAACATGCACAATCCTCCCAACGCTTACTTCAAATGAATTATTTATCAACAACACCTATCATTGTATTATAACTAGTAAAGTACTTCCAGAGAATAAAAATCCAGAAACAACAGAGTGTATTTGAAGCACATTCTTCCATCTTAAGCTATACTACTGCTCTTCTTTTCTTTCAACAACTTATCATCCGGATCATTCATTGTATCGCATGTGTCACTGTTTTCACGCACGTCCTTAATAGGCCGGACCAACGCCAAAGTGTCGTCATTGCCTTTCCTCTTTCCACTTTCTCTTATCCAGCAAAAGTATCAGCAGCACACGAGGCTTACCATGTACAGGCGCTTGAGCCATGCACAAGTTCCGCTATTTTATTCTTCCCCTTTCTTTCGGCAACAGTCGCCATGACAACGGGGGTTGGGATCCGATCAGGGTTAAACGACCAATGCTACCTGGAGACTGTGGCATGGGCATATTAAAACGACAGGGTGGGTCAACTATAGAAGAACGTTGCAAAGAGACGTGATGCTCATATAGGTTACTGTATTTGCAGTGGATGGATTGGATGCAAGCCAACAAGGTTGACTATTTCACTGTATGATGCGTATGAACAAGAGGATCACCATTACAGCGATTATGACCACGACTATTTGAGATCATGATATAATACGATGCATTACTCTCAAGCTATTGAACGAGGAATAGAAGATTGGGCAACCTGGGTCCTGCTGGTAATGTATTCCCAAGGTGTCAAAGCACCGCCGCACTCGTTTCATTTTCTTTTCCACACACACACTCACACTCACAATCACGCTCGGCGATTTCTTTTCCGTCCACCCATTCACTTTTATCGATTGAGCAACACCTTCATGTGGCGACGCATTGCACCTACATTACAAACACAATGTCGCTCTTCACCTCGTCGCTATGCATCGCTGCAGCGAACTAGTACAGCTCCACCATTATGTTACACGAGCCATCAAATCATGCAGACACGCGCCATGGCATCACTCTCTGGTCGACCCCAAATACCCAAAGGATTTGAAAAGTTCTTTGATCGAGATCCCAAGAAACCAGAAAACAACAATGACAACAAGCGACCGGATGATAAAGATCAACTACCTGGAGGTGGTGGAGGCAACAAGATTCCATGGTTACCTATTGCATTGGGTACGACTCTTCTTTGGTGGATGACCATGCCTTCAGAAGCAGCACATGAAATGACTTGGCAGGAGTTCAAGACAAAGTTGTTAGGTATGTATGGATGGTATAAAATGGATGGGTGGAAGTTTGGTGGCTCATTGTACAATTATATATAGAAAAGGGATTGGTCGATCGCTTGGTTGTGGTGAATGGCACTGCTGTGCGTATTTATTTACGACCTGAAGCTGCACACACTGTTGGACCCCATCCAGGTGCATTGTATTTCAGCATTGGATCAGTGGATTCGTTTGAAAGGAAGATGGAAAAGGAGCAAGAGGCATTAGGCATCCCATCTGATGAATACATCCCTATCGCTTATCATCGTGAAGTACCATTATTCGATGCACTCTTGCAGCTTGCACCATCCTTGATTATCATTGGTTTTCTCGCATACATTGGAAGGAATGCAGCACGATCGGCAGGTTCTGGTGGTGGTCCAGGGGGCATCTTTGGTATGGGCAAGAGTCGTGCACGCAAGTTCAATCAAGAAACAGCTGTCAAGGTCACATTCAAGGATGTAGCAGGTGCTGATGAAGCGAAGCAAGAAGTGATGGAATTTGTCAAATTCTTAAAGAATCCATCCGTGTATGAACGTCTCGGTGCTACGATTCCCAAAGGTGCTATTCTCTCGGGTCCTCCAGGCACTGGCAAGACGCTTTTAGCAAAGGCTACTGCAGGCGAAGCTGGTGTGCCATTTTTCAGTGTATCAGGATCCGAATTCCTGGAAATGTTTGTGGGTGTGGGTCCATCACGTGTACGCGACTTGTTTGCCACAGCCAAGAAGAATGCCCCTTGTATGATATTTATTGACGAGATTGATGCCATTGGTAAAGCACGTGGACGTGGAGGACAATTTGGTGGAAACGATGAACGAGAAAGTACATTGAATCAGCTCTTGGTGGAAATGGATGGATTTGAGACACATGAACATGTGGTGGTACTTGCAGGCACCAATCGACCTGATGTATTGGATCCAGCACTTATGCGACCAGGAAGATTTGATCGCCATATCACCATTGATCCACCCGATTTACAAGGACGTATTCAGATTTTCAAAGTACACATGCGTGGGCTCAAGATCCATTCAGATGATATCGACAAATTACGGGAACGACTAGCAGCATTGACACCTGGGTTTTCGGGTGCAGACATATCAAACACATGCAATGAAGCAGCATTGGGTGCAGCACGTGATAGAAAGGATGCAGTGACGGATATCGATTTTGAACGAGCCATTGAACGAGTTATTGCAGGCATTGAGAAGAAATCACGTGTCATTTCACCAGAGGAAAAGAAGACCATTGCTTATCACGAAGCGGTAAGAAAGCTATACCAGTCATTATCCAATATCATGCTGACAACATGTTATTAGGGTCATGCTATTGCGGGTTGGATGTTGGAGTATGCCGATCCCCTTCTCAAAGTATCAATCATTCCACGTGGGTCATCAGCCCTTGGTTATGCACAATACGTGCCTGGCGATCAGTACTTGTATTCGACAAAGCAGTTGATGGATCGTATGTGTATGACACTTGGTGGCCGTGTATCAGAGGAGATCTTTTTCAATGATATTACGACTGGTGCACAAAATGATTTACTCAAAGTGACAAAGATGGCATATGCACAAGTGGGGACGTATGGTATGAATAGCAAAGTTGGCCCATTATCCTATGTCGATCCAAATGAGCAAGAACGACTCCAAAAGCCTTACTCTGAAGCCACCGGCGAGATCATTGATGATCAAGTTCGTCAGCTTGTGAGCGAAGCACATCGACGCACCACACAATTATTGAAGGAGAACAAGGATTCGATTGTCAAGGTGGCAGAGCTTTTGCTTTCCAAGGAAGTGATTACACGTGATGACATGGAGAGGTTACTTGGCAAGCGGCCTTATCCCGATAGGCTTCCTGTTATCCCACCTCAAGACGTTGAGCAGGCAAGTGGATTGGTTACATGTTTGATGTCATACATCAACCTAACACGTGATGATGATGTATTATTTAGGAAAAGGGTGATGAATTAAAACAAAGAAGCGACTTGGATAAAGAGGAGGGGAACAGCAACAATGATTCATCCGAAGATGATAATGAACCACGTACACCACCCTCTCACCTATAGCATAGTATGCAAGATACATTGAATTACATTTATTTCATTGTTGTGGGTAATTTGGCTTTTAATGGGAAACATGATGGATATGGAGTGGATGTTATACAAAGCTGAGCTGTGGTGATTGTTCTCGAATCATCAGCATTGCGTGAATTTGTGGCGCGTGCGTGTGTGTGTGATTGTGCCTTCCTTTCTCCTTCTCCACCATGAATAGTAATACCGAGGAGACCTTCAAAAAGGGTGTCGATTACCGCCTTGCTGGCAATGAGGCATTCAAAAAGGCTGACTATCCTGAAGGTGAGCACTGGAATGCAAGAACACGAAAAGTTAATCTATAACAACCCCTTTCCAGCACTGAAGAATTACCATCACGCCTTGCTTCATTTACGTACATTGGGTGGTACCAATCCTCCTGCCGAGCTCAAGAAGAATACCGATGAGGAATTAGTCAAGATTTACAACAACATGACTGGTACTATTGATATGCCACGCCCATACGACTTCCCGACGCATGTGTCTCAACTCGCATTTTTCTTTATTCAGCTGTTCTCGCAAAGCAGGATAAATGGGAACGTGTCCTTAAGAATGCTACCGAGGTATATAATGGATGGAGTGGATAGGGTATGCAGTATACTCATCGTATCCAATGTAGGCCAACAAGATTGATGAGAGCAATATCAAAGCCAAATTTCGTATGGGACAAGCATATGGTCGACTTGGCGACACTGAAAAAGCTATCGAGCTTTTGACTGAAGTGAAAAAAAAGAATCCTACAGGTATTGTATTCTTGTATTGGGAGGGAAAGGGGATACAGAGACTAATAAGGTGGTGGTATAGATGAATTGGTGAAGCAAGAGTTAGCGAAGATCAAACAAGAAGATAAGAAGGGTCAGGATCAAGTCAAGTCTACCTATTGGGGAATGTTTGATCGGAAGCCGTCAGGATCATCTTCCAAGCAGGCCAACGCTTAGGAGAGAGCAGCAGCCATAACAAAGAGCACAAACAGGACAACGAAGCCTGTCATGGTATATCCAGCCCATCCATGTCCCACCACCAGCTTACGATGTAGAATCTGATGCATGTTTTTAAAATAAACACCAATTGCCACACAAATGCTGATAAGTCCAAGACTGATAAAGATGTACGCCACCACTTGAATTCGTAAAGGTTGTTGAGTATCACCTGCCCATGGTAGGGATTGAGCAGGTGCAAAGACTTGTGTCCTTAAATCCAATAATGTCATGAACCCTTGTAAAAGAATTAGTATCTTGGGTGGTCATCGTATATGCATAGCAACGTCCCAACTTACCAATGAGGCACATCACCATGCCCACTCGTACCCATGTTAGCAAATTGCGCTCATTGGCGAAATGGTCTCGGGGATCAGGGCCGTCAACCACTGTATGTACAGTAGCAAAATCAATAAACTTGAATTTCTTGCTGCAGTGTTGATTGTTGCAGGCTATAAAGCGTGCAGGTGCATTGCTTTCCATGGCAATGGGAATATAAATACAAGAGTGTTTACCCCGCACAGACAGGTTTGTCAAACACAAGCTTATAATCGGAATTGCAGCGCAGGACCAATGACAGGTGACACGCATGATCTTGCATCCGGGCATTACCCACATGACTCGTTGTGATGATGTTTTGTGTATCTCGAATGCTAGACATCATAGGTGATCCTTTCATTTCAAATAAATGGCAAGCCAATATCGTGCTTGCTATCAATAAGCAACATTTTACTATATAGTCAATGATCCAATACGTAACGACGTCATGTAGTACATCGGCTCACAAAGGTGTCATAGGATAACATGCATATGCATTGTACCCAATCTCATCATTATAGACGGCATGTTGTCATCTCATCTGTATTGACGAAGGAACAAAAAGATGAAAATAGAAACAAAAGAAGGAGGAGGAGGCAACTACAAATTAAACGCTTTGGGTGATGGTGGTATAGATGGTGGTAATAGATAGAAGAACATTAGTGAGGGTATTTTCAAAAGATAATGTGGAAGAAGGATAATAATAGAAGGAGTCGTAAAAGAGGAGAAAAAGTAATGCGGAAGTATTCGTGTATCAGGGAGAATCAAAGCATAATGATGTAGTAGTAGTAATGGTTGAAAACATGTCATCTTGCGCGTCGTCGTCGTCGTCCTATTGGGCAAGACCTTCAGACCATGCTCGAATAGCATCCAACATTTCCTTGATTTTGGGCTCGTTACCCCCAAACACATCTAATAATAAATCCAGCATGAGTAAAAAGCTATTCTTGTATTTGTGTGGGTGGTGTGACATACCTTTGATGCTATAGCGGCCATCCACTTGCACGCCTTCACGGCCCATAAACTTGAATGCAGCCACAATGTTATCAAGCATTTGCATATTGACGGAGCCATTGGTCATGGAAGGTGGTCGACGAACACTTTTTTTGCTGAGATTTTCCAAAAGATCAATCAAGATCTCGCCTGATCGCATTTCATCCAAGCTAGAGATTTTGCGTTTGATGTGTTGTTGGATCCATTCGATGTAGTCAGCCGTTGATCCCATGGCTTCTTGGGCACTGATGTAGCTTTCATCGGTGATTTCCTCTGATAGACCATGTGTTCGTGCATCTCCATACAACTCATCGTCGTCGTCGTCGTCATCATCATCTTCACAGTCGCCGTTAAAGTAAATAGGAGGACGTTGGTGATGATGGTGAGGAGGTGCCACAACAGGAGATAAATGACCACCACCACGCGTACTATCAAAGCCCGAATCCTGAAGCTCGTGTCCCGTTTCTATACTGCAATCCTTGATGGTAGTGGTAGTGGTGGTGGTGGTATTGTTGGCGTAATCGAAACTTGCAGAGTCCAGACTCTCAGGCGTAAGCAATTCACTTGGTTCATCATCCGCTGACATCATTCCATTGCTATAGCTTTCAGCATACTCCTCATCATCAATTGATTCTAGACTTGGTGTCTTGGGTCGACGATGCTCCTTTTTGTAAAGAATCATGGAGGGTGGGCGTGGTTTCATGCGACGAGCAATATCCAATGACACCGTTGGGATCGTGCTAGATGACATGACAGGGGCTTTATATCATTTGTGAGTATCCATGATACGTCGTAAAGGTCATTGATGATCACTCACTTGTATAATCTCGAGAAATAGTGGCCTTCATTAATGCCTTGATCCAAGCTTTCATGCCAAATTCGGAGTCGGTGTAAAAGAAAAAGGTACGTTCACGATCATGCTGAGCCTTGAAACACCATTTACCAGCATAAATGGTCTCATCACACACAATACGATATCCACGTAGATTGATAATTCCTTTCATGCGTACATCCTATATATATAACGGGTCAATCTAAAGTAAGGATAGCGTGTAAAAGATAACTTACGCTTGGGCTCTTGAAATAAAAGAGGTTGGGACCTTTGAGTACAAACCAACGTCGATTCCAAGTCTTGTATTTGTCTCCTTGTTTGCTGAGCCATCCTTCCATGTCAGGCTGAACGTCCACAGCTGATTGATGTGCAATGCTGTCCAATGACGTACGGCTTGCAACGGGTAAAATGGTTTGAGGCTTGGATGTAGGTGAGAATGAGCTGCGAGTGACCTCACGTCTATACATGCCCATGGTAAGGTTAGCAACTCCTTGTATTGACGTTTTAGGTAACTTACGATTTGACAGGTTTGATCCGCATTGCTGTATCGGCTGGGATATGCTTACGACCAATATTCATTTTGCTACCACCCATTTCATCCGATAGTGTTGCATGATGATGGTGATGGCGACGGCTGCTCAAGGAGCCTCCTGTTGTGGTCGAATAGCCTGAACGACTTTGGCGATCTTCAGAAGCCATGGTCATGGAATCGTATTCGTTACCAGGTGTTGCAGGTTGAGATGCGCTATAGATCGATCCATTGTCTCTTGAGGGTCGACCAAAATAAGAGTCGTCCTAATGGATATCTCGTTGGTGAGCAAAATATTATCATTGGATCAATCAAAATAGGACTTACATCAATGTTGCAATAGGCACGCAAAGCTGTGATTGCGCTATGGATTCTGAAACGCTTTCCAAAGGTGTTGACATCCAATTCCTTGAGAGAATTGAGCGTAAGCTCGATCAAAATATCACCCGTGATTTCTTGTGCTTCAATAGGAGAAAACAAGGGGAAATGGGAGAGACAATAGACAAGTTTGAGTACAATGGCCGGTTCTACCCAATCCCTTTGTCATCCCTTGATCCGAACAAATACCTTTAAAGTTTTCTGCAACATTGCTAAAACCCATTGCATGCATCCATACAGTAACTTGGTCCATATCCCATTCCTCGGGTGAACTATCTTTAAGCTCAGGTAACTCCAGCGCTGCTGAAAGTGCCTTTTGCGTATTCTTGAATGCAGCCGTAGGGGATCGAGACACAGCATGTTGCGTAGAACGGCGTACCATCATAGCTGGTGATATTGATGATTGAGTTGTATCCATGGATGAAGTTGTCATGGTGGAATTAACACGACTTGGTATGGGTCGACGAATGGAACGTGATGTTTGGATATCATGTGATGATGATGTTGATGCCGTTGCTGCATGTTGTTGTTGTTGCTGTTGCTGTTGTTCACGTAGTTGTCTTTCAGTGGATGACGTGGATGTGGATGGTGTTGGTAGTTGTGAGGAGAGCACATTGCTATGCGACGAGGGGGAAACTTGGATCTTGGAAATAGCTTCTTCAAGTGAATGGATTTTCTTTTCAAGTGCCGTGGTGGTCGGTGCGCCGTTTGGTTCAAACGAGGTGTAGTTCATTGGGAACAAGCCAACATCGCCACGTACATTACGACCCTAGAATGCAATGAGCATGCTGCGTGCATTGGAATGTAGGTGCTATGTATGCTTACCTGCCACCAACCGTCATTGTAACCTTCGTCCTTTTCAACCACGACAATCGGTTCACCTGCCGAAAAGCCGATTTCATCCTGGTTCTCGGCTTCAAAGCTGTGGATGGCGTAAACAGTCTCAAGGCCAGCCATGAAACTCAAACAAATTAAAGAAAAAGAAGTAAGATAGAAGGAGAGTAATAAAGAGAGAGAGAGATGAGAGATGAAAGAAAGAATAAAATGAAAAAGAGAAGCGGAATCTAGCTGTCAAGGGGATTTTCTTGATTTGCCCGGAGTACAAGAAACAAAAGAGGAGGGAAGCAAAAAGGAAGGAAGGGGCGAGTGCGTGCGTATGTCTCACCTAAAGTGAAAAAGATCGTGCGTAAAACCCAATTCTGTTGGTCACCTTCATTTTACTTTGTCATTGTCAACCCAATACACACATATATAAAAACACGTAGTACATCACCCAACATCATTGCCCCTTCATTAAACACTGATAAGGCCGTGTACCTATTTCATTCTCGACGACCTTCTTTTGTTATTTCTTCTTGACAAGGAGAGACGACGACGACAAAGAGGAGCATGATGGCGGATATTCATGTGTGTATTGTCTTGTCCTCTTTCTCTCTCCCGCCTATGTGTATATAAGCTCCTTGGATATAAGGTGGTGCATTATTGTTCAACACGTTCTCTTCCCGCAAGTGGAAACGAGTCGTCGAGGTTACTCCTATCATCCTCTTTCTTTATAACTAGTTTCCCCGGCCAATTCAATGGTATTTCATTATCCGTCGCTCTCATTTCCACTAGTCCAGGTACCTTATCATCATCATGGAGGGAAGTAATGTTAGCGACATCTTCCATTACCGCTGATAACTAAAGGTACGATCGGGATGTGTGTATGTACATGTACGACATCATGGATCGGCTGTCAAATGTACAATGCAATCATTGTCCTCTATGCATTATTATACATCATCCACGACCCTTACGAAAATGTGCGTGTGAACTTGCAGTAGCCCTAGTACTACTACGCAACACCCTGCATCACTCGATGAAAGCTCCCTGCTCTCTTTGGTAACCCACCGCTGCAATGTTCCGAAACCTACTGCAAATCATTACATGAAGCTCATCAATAGAGTAACACATTCAATCAATGACATGTCTATATTGGAATAGGTCTTCTTGAATACACGTGACGCTACACATACGATCATGTAAGGTTGTTATTGCCCGGATAATACATGGCAAGTAACTCATAAAGCGAGAGTTAAAGGAGATCTTGGGAAGAACTTGTTGGGTTGTTATTTTGGGAACATGGCTATTCTTTAGAATGTCTTCTGGATAGGCTGCAAAAAACCACCCCATAATCCAGTATCGACCCTTGTTGTGCTATGTTCTTATGATAAAAAAGAGACTCCTCGGGCTGTCTTTCTCATTGGATTGTAATGAGTACAATTACATGTACCTCTGAGATGAAGATTGGATTGGATGTTCATGTACATGCATGACCATGATGATATAATTTGGATGATCCTTGTCTCCCGATATTAATCTTTTCCACACCCACATAATAGGAGTATAATATGCAGGCACCGTGCGCTTCTGAGTAAATAGCAATGTAGCTTGTTGATCAGAAGAAGCACACGTGCATGTCATTGCCCTTCACACCTAAGAGTACACTGTATGAGATTCGCCAAGTCTCCTTGCAAAATAGCGCAACTTTGGATTGTGGGGCTATTGTAACATACCCCAGGGCTACAGGATTACGTGGCAAGGGCATCATCATGCACGTTGAAACTCAAGGAATAATAGGATGTTGTTCTTCTTGGACTTGGACTTTTGGCACATGGCCTACTATTCATCATGCATTGAATACCCACATCCTATCCCTATCTTGGATCATACTCATTGTGGGGCACAGCAGCATAGATGCGTGCTTGTTCATAGTCCCTTCCATGATGCTACTACTACTACATACAGCTTCAACGTCATGATGGAGGATCAACAACCCCATCATCCATGCAAACGGCTTATGATAAGAAAGAACATGGCTATGTTTATTCGATCAATGAATGATAAAACAGTGATGATATACAAAGGTTTGACTCGTGATGCATGCATCAAATGATGGACGTGCATGCTCCGCTAATTCAACTTGGGGAATCAGAACTAGCTTGTATCGTAAAGCACCGCTGGATTTTCGTGGTTTCTCTTCGTTGTTTCTCCCTCCATCTTGTGCACCAGATCCAACATTATGAGCGTCAAGTTGATCAGTTCCGATAACGAAGACTTCACCGTCGACAAAGCCGTTGCAGAACGTTCTGTTCTGATCAAGAACATGTTGGAAGGTAAATGTCACGGGACAACTCGGAAGGAAATGCTTGGTGGTGGTGTGTGTGTGTGCTCTTGGCAAGACTCTAATCGTAGCCCATTGACTAGATGTGGGTGACAGTGATGCTCCTATTCCTCTTCCCAACGTCAATGCAAAGATCCTTCGCAAGGTGAGTGACCATACTTCCTTTGGACGCGTGAAAGTATCATTTAACTGACGTGTTTCGTATAACCAACCAGGTCATTGAATGGTGCGACCATCACCGCAACGATCCTATGGTATCTCAACAGGATGAGCAAGATCGCCGTAACACCGATATCGATGAATGGGATCAAAAGTATATGGAGGTCGATCAAGAGACTTTGTTTGATGTTATCCTTGCTGCCAATTATCTTGATATCAAGCCATTGTTGGATGTCGGTTGTAAGACTGTGGCCAACATGATCAAGGGCAAGAGTGCTGAAGAGATCCGTCGCACCTTCAACATCACCAATGACTTCACTCCCGAAGAAGAAGCCCAGATCCGCAAGGAAAATGTAAGTTTGTGGGATGGGTGTAATGCGTGTGTATATATGTGTCTCTTAACGATGGCATTACTTATTCCTAGGAATGGGCCGAGGATCGATAAATACACACCTTTTTTTTTCTCTTTTCCCCAATCCTTGATTGTAGCAAATCCTATGCTGGCTTTACTCACATTCATATCCACAAGCATCCACACACAAAATCATTGCTCTCTCCCCCCCTCTCTCTTTCTCTTCCTCTTGAACAAGGCATTCTACCTTACTGCACATAAAACAGGAATATAGTTGCTATGGATAAGGATGGTTGGTTGTCATGGATACGATTTCGTGGGTTGACTGCGGGTTTTATTGCATGCATCAATGTGTTTTTTACGTTTCACTCTAAGCATGCACGCAATTCTTTGTTGTACAACAGTTATCATGATTTCCTAAATGATGTGCAGGGATGAATACATATGATGGGCGTGTAATGTCGATCTTCGGATGCTATGTGACGCAAAGTATATGCAGTCGAGCGAAAAAGGGGGGATTGGATGAATGGGATATGTGCAGCGAGAACTTTTTTTATTTGGAAGGTGATGCTGCGTTATATTACGGTATGAGCCAAATGGCGCAGGGTCCAGCCCATTGTTTCCCTCATTCTCCTACCAAGGAGGAAGCAAGACACGTTGTATAAACGCGGTTATTGTGCCACATGGTCACCATTAACAAGCACTAATACATACTTACCGTTGTTGTCTCATTCTTCTTCAAGTGGTTCATTGTCTTTTATATAATGAATGACGCTTGATGGTATCAAGATTATCATGTGAAGCGTCATTGTGTGAATGGGGATGACTACCACTACCACTACTACAGCAATCAATGCTCGTATCAATGAGACACTTTTTCATGATGAAAAGTGAGTAGCCATGGCAATGGTGATGTTACACAAAGAGAGATTACACTGCAAGTTGGTGCTAAAAAACAAATCCCCCCACGGATAGAGTAGCTCCCCCTTCTTGAACCGATTCCTTTCCCTTCTTCCGTCGTTGTGTGTGTGTGTGTGTGCTTTTAGCCTCTCTCTTTCTCCTTACTTGCTCCTTATTCCCCACTCAAATCCTCAATTTGCTTCTTTTATTATACGCACACATACAAAAATATACTCTCACTCTCTTTCTCCTTCTCTCTCTCTCATTTACTTTTGGCTTTCTTGAATGGCACTCAAGGTACCTCTCTCATCACTACTTTTAGACACAGTTATTGACCCCCATTCCATAGCTTGAATTAGAGCAATGGCAGCATGCTTGCGAGGCATTCGACAATCGAGACTACTATGGTGCTCTACAAGCCTTCTACGTAACTATCTCCCCACGCGTTGATACATGATCTTGTTACTGCAATACTAACAACCGATGGATAGAATATGGCGGATAACGCAAAAATGTACTTTAACATTGGTCTCATCTTTGCTACAATTGAGGAACATGAACGCGCGGTAAGTGAAGGATTGGGCATCCGAGAATGTGATTGTCGAACGGATTCGGATATGCGTTGTGGCACCTGTAATATAAAGACCCGCGTACGCTAATATGCTTTTAGATCGCTGCTTATCGCAAATCCATTGAGATGGATCCCTACTTTGCCGTGGCCTACTTTCAAATGGGTGTTTCATACTTTGTGGTGAATGATATGGAAGCTGCAAGGCAGGCCTTTGACTATGCTTACCAGGTACTTTACATTATTTCTTTTACTACTGATGCAGCTGGATTAATCATCATGTACATATATAATCAATAGAAATTGCGTGGCAATCCAATTATAAACTATCAGCAGTTGGGGCTGGCCTTTCGACTGTATTCATGTGAGGTGCTATTCGACCGCGGCATTTGTCAGTTATATCTAGGCAAGATTGATGCTGGTTTGACCGATCTTTATCATGCACAAAAGTCGAAAATGACAGAGGAACACGAGGTGATTGATCAAGCGGTGCGTGATCGTGGCAAAGGTTACTCTGTGTATTCGATTCCACCAGGCGTTCTTTATCGCCCACCAGAAAATCGATTAAGACAAATGCAAGGTGTCGACATGTTCGCCAATGTTCAAAAGATCCAAGCTCCTACGGCAGCTAAATTCAGTCGACAAAATTCGGTTTTACGTCCACGACGTACAGCTCCAGCAGCAGCAGCAGCAGCTCCATCACCCGTACCAGCAGCACCCTCGCCTATTCCCCCTCCACCTTCCGTATCACCCATGCCAACAGCAACCACCTCTTCTTTTACACCTCAATCATCACCAAGACCTCGTAAAGATTCCACTGCTTATAGTATCAATACTATGGACGACTTTTCATCATCGACATCCTCATTCAGCTCATCACGATATCGATACGATGGTCGTCGTATTGATAGCGGCTTTGATGAAGATAGGTATTCTTCAGCATCTTCTTCAACAGGACGCAACTCGACACGTAGCCACAAGACGCTTGGACGCTATTCACCACCACCCGTACCACCCATTCCACGAAGCCAACAATACGATACCGATTTCGATCCAATCACTAGCTACGGTCGCCATGACTCCTCACCACAACCACCGCCTATGCCGCAACATGAATTGGATGACATGTACAATTCCATGAAACACATGACCGTATCTCCACAACCCTCCACATCCACATCATCTTCCGTGGCAGGCAACAAGATCAAAATCAAGGTGCATTATTCAGATACTCGAGTGCTGTTGATGCCAACTCATATCACATTTGACGAGCTGTTGGCACGCATTCGTTCCAAATTCAATGCGCCACCCACTTTGCGTCTTCAATACAAGGACGAAGATGATGAAATGGTTATCATGATTGACGATGATGATCTAAGCATGGCAAGGCAGATTTGTAAAATGAGGAATGGCGACAGTGGGGTGGAAAGAATGGAAATCTGGTGTACCACGTAAAAAAAAGACATCCTTCACAACACACACTCTCTCTGCTCTCTCTTCCCTCATCCTTGTATCGCTCTCATTCGTTCTTTTACATATATTTCTCTTTTTGCATTGTGTTCTTTTGTTCGTTTTCTTCCCTCTTCCTCTCTTTCCCTCCCCCAAACCTTCCTCACCGCAACTCTTTTTGCCCAACAAGTGTATAGTGTGATATAAAATTCCTTCCTCCCTTAAAACATGTCATAAAGAAAAAAGATGACAAAGACCAAAAAAGTGTTACAGCTTTTATTGTATTCTTAAATCTACGTATCACAACGTGCATTTATGTCAAGAAGGCGTGTGTGTGTGTGTGCCTGGGTATAGAAATGTGAATCGCAATCGAGATTGGGGGAGGAAAGAAGAGAGAGGGCCAGTGCGCTTAATTAAGGTTTTGTGCTTTGTCAGGCCAAATCTATACACACACGCGACATATAGCTACATACAGATACTGTGGCACACTCGACTACTCTTTTTGGGATATCGGTTCATCTGAAAAACTCGATTTTGACATACCTTTTTAAAGATTCTCTATCACATCATCGCCGGTAGTAGACCGACAGGGTGTGTTTGTGCGCTAAATTCATCATCCCATGTATGCTAGTGGATCAAACTAAGCTTATAGGAGTGAACACAATCCACGCCATCAGCGAACAATGAAATCCCAAACCAAGAAACCAAATCAATACATGCACAAACAATCAATCACTTGGCCACGAAAACGGGATGAAATTGTTGACCACGGCTTGCTTTGTGGTGATATTGTTGTAGCAGTATAGGCATCCATGAGCGTAGTTATGGAGACGAAGCGGAAAGATGTGACCAAAGATGATCCCATTTCTTCAAACCTATCAAGCCAAGGCCTTGTTGATTACGAGGTGCTCTATTTGACTTGCATGCTGTTGACGGTTTTCGACTGGTCATATTTCCCGAATAAGGAAAAGTGGTTGTATATGGCTCAACAGATATCAGATTGCAGGTGAGATCAGCTTTTAGAAATGAAAGGCAATCTACAACCCACATGAAACATGCCACAGGCACGATCACCGTCCCCTATCATAGAATAGATGACTACGTAGTTGCATCATCATGTAGAATGCATCATCATGCCGATAAGCGGTACAAATGCTAGAGAGTCATGTCACGTTGTTGCTCTATAAGACTCATGATAATTGAGGATTGGCGGTAGTGGTAATGGTTTGCCTCTGTAATAAGCAAGCATGTTCATTTCAATCCAGCTTTATTACTATTGCCATTATTGAAACAAGGGGAACTCTCCAAGACACATGTTCCTTTTGCGGTCTGCGTGCATGACATCACAGTGACAATTGGTTACACAGCAGCAGCTTTATTCATCACATCCCTTTTCTACCTGTTTTGCTTAATTTGCACCATCATCTGCAGCGTTGATATGATCCGCATATGAATGCGGAATGAGATAACGACTTAAGAAATAGGACAGATGCCAAAGGAGGAAGGTGAAAATGATACATTCATCATCACCAGCAGCCATGTTTTGAAGAATTTGATACACGCACAACCACATCATCAATGACAACAAGCCGATTTGGTTATGAAAGGTTAAAAGAGATGTACATCTTTTATATGGAGTAAAATGACAAACTAGGTCACACGGGTATGTGTGTATGTGTGTATGTGTATGGTGATGATGGTGGTAGATGTCGTGTGCTTTTAGGTTGTGCGACACGGAGGAGGTGGGGAGGCGGGATGTGCTGTATGACCATCGGAAAAGAAAGTTAAAAAACTCTAATGGCAACAAATGCAATGTCCTAAACTTGCATCTCTATCACATCTACTCTACCGCAACTATCTTTGATCTTTCTTTCTCTCTCTTCCTTCTCCTTTTCTTTTTCCTTTTCCCAAGTTTGTTTGACATTCACCCGCCAGCAACAATAGCAACGGCAGTGGTAGCACTAGCAACAGCAACGACAACATCGAATACCCCACGTACCTTGTTTAGCGCGGATACCCCCCTTCTTTGGTTATATACCTGACACATTTCACATTGCATTGCCATCTTGAACATGTCGTCGTCCAATGTACACCCATATTTGAATCGCAACAATGTGGGCTTTGATATACAACACCATGACAGCAGCGACACACCACTCGCCAATATACCCGAATTTGTAAAAAAGTTATTCTGGTAGGTGAAATGCATGTACACGCGCGCGTGAATGTGGAGGCGTGTTCTGTTCGATATGAGGGATCGCTTATATGGGGGATATGGTACTAGCATGCTTGAACAAGACACAAGGGCCGACATCTTGACGTGGGGTGCACATGGCAAATCCTTTGTTGTCGTCGATCCAAACGAGTTTGCACGTTTGATATTACCGAAGCATTTCAAGCATTGCAACTTTGCCAGCTTCGTTCGTCAACTTAACAAGTATGACTTTCACAAGGTGCGAAACCCTGAAGATGGATCCCGTCCCTATGGTGAACAGGTAAATGATGATGGATGTTGTTATACAACAATAGAGGGGCAGAGGAGGAGATGATCTCTCGTTTTCTTTTTCTGCATGAATAAGTTCATTAACAAACACCCCTTTTTTTCACTCCTTTCTTTATAGGCTTGGGAGTTTCAACATCCTCACTTTCAATATGATCGTCAAGATTTGTTGGATGGGATCAAGGTATAAGGATCTCTATATTTATTCACATGATAGCAAACTTTTTTAACTTGGAATGTTTATGTAGAGGAAGGCCAGCACCAAAACAGGTGCTTCAGCTGCACGTCCATCAGAGTATTCAAGCATGAATGACCACGGCAAGCCATCTGTAAAACAACAACAGAGCAAGAACCAATCAACAAAAGGCAAGAGTCATCATGGTGCGTGGGAGGATGAGATGAAGAGCATCATGTTTCAGCTTCAATCCCAAGTCAAGCAGTTGCAGGAGCAACACACGACATCCACCACGCATATGCAAGGACTCGGTTACAATTACAACAAAATTTCAGACACCTTGTTTGGATTGAAGGACACCTTGGCATTACAAGATCAGCTTATGAAGCAATTGGTGCAAGTGGCAACAACAACAACAAGAACAACTCAAGGTTTGAAAAAAAAGAGAGCGTGTTTTGTGTGTATGCGGAATAATAGAAAATTCATTCATAACAACATCAGATGCAAGGACAAACACAAATGTACAGCAACAGCAGTGGGCGCATTCCTACAATCAACTTGCGCATCAAACGAATCAACATGTGGAGCAAATCACCCAACACGTCGGATCACTACAATATGAATTAAGCCTTTCCGATCTACTGCCATCATATGACAACCATTCTACGCCAGCACAGGCTGGTGTGACAATGACAACTATGCTGCCACCATCATCATCATCACCATCCACCTCCTCATCATCGTCTTTATCACCCTCCACACAAAGCAGCCCCAATACAGAGTTGGCTGTTGCCGAATTGCGCGTGACCGATCCTACCTTTAAGAGCTGTGATGGTGCTCCTATTACCAGTAGTCCTCCCACGATCACACATGATAAGAGTCATACAACATCAACATCACGGCAAATGATGCTGACATTGAATCCGACGACAACACGCAAACGATCCCGTTCATTTGTGCCACCGGGGTGGTCTGTGCCACCACGCGTATTGCTAGTGGATGACGATTCTATCTTTAGGCGACTTTCAACACGATTATTGGAAATGGCGGGATGTACCATTGAAGTTGCTGTGGATGGTGTGGAAGCTATTGATAAGCTTGGTACCGATCATTATGATATTGTACTCATGGTAAATGCAATGTTGGGATTGTTTATGGTGGTGTGGTGGTAGAAATTGAGCTATCCATTCACATGACTTTTTTTTTTACACCAGGATATCATGATGCCCAATTTGGATGGTATCTCGGCAACGCGCAACATTCGACAATATGATACGTGGACACCCATTATATCAATGACAGCTAATACGACCGATCGTGATGTCCGGGAATACATCATGAGTGGCATGACCGATGTATTACCAAAACCATTGGATCAAAGCACCCTTTGCAAGCTGCTCGAGCGATACTGCGCCCACTTGAAATTGATGCAACGTCGGCAGATCCCTCGCACAATCGAACAAAGTAGTAGTGATAATAGCACCACAGCCTCATTGTTGGTGGCTGCACGCTCATCCTCGGGTGACAACAATGATCCTCTTGAACGAGAAAACAACAACAACAATGAACAACAAAGTGTGACGACATGGGTTGAAATGAATCCTGAAGATTTCGCATCCATATTGCCCCAACAGCAGCAGCAGCAGCAGCAGATAAGCAGTAGCAGTTGTAGCACTCGACGTAGTACTACCACCATGGATCACCATCATTATCATACCAGCAGCAGTGTTGCATCATCATCTACTTCATCTACATCATCTTCATCCTCATCTTCATTATCAGTCGCCGATCTACACCCGATATGGGGCAACACGTTCGCATACAATATTCCAACATGCACGTTTATGCTGAACCAGGAGATATCCAATGCTACTACTACGACTAGTCCTTCGACTACTACTACGATCAAGCAGGAGCTGGAGGAGGAGGAGACGGACAAAAATGTGGATATTAATCAGGCACCAGCATGTAAAAAGTTGAAAAGCTCCTCATGGCAATAAACGGGGCAGTTGTGGACAACAGCATTACTGTTGCTGATATTTGTGTCACATTGTCGGTTGGGCGTTGATATGAGAGAGAAGAGAACCCCTTCACTTGAATTTGCCGGGTGATTTGATTGTGGGATGGATATCGTAACATGTCATTGTATACGCAACTCCTTGTCGTATGACGATCATTATCGAGTAGTGTTCGCTTGCCCGATCTTGGGCTTGGTTATGCGTAAGAATAGTGTGTGAGGATTCATTGCAAATAAAGCTCCTTGTTGCTATGCGACGCGTTCCAAAAGAATGACCTTTTGTTTTCAAGTATTGTATGCTATGTCCAATAAGTCGAGTTGAACAAGTGTTGTCCACATGGGCGTAATGTAGCAATCAGGAATGAAGAAAGGGTGGAAAAGAGCACTGTCCATTTCTAAGCAAAAGCGTGTATAATACATTGTGCTACCAAACATCCCACATGAGAAACAACTCGGTACCCGTTGTATGTGTATGCGTGTGTGTTGGGCGAGTAACAATCTATGTGTGTGCGTGTATGTGCGTGGGATCTCCCTTTATGGTTTATAGGTTCATGCTCCTTGTTTCTTTTCCTCTTTTTCTCTCTTCCCTCTTTCTTTTTTTCTTTCTTTCTCTCACTCTCCTCGCGTGAATTTCCAAACCCCCCTTTACTTCTCCCCTTTATCATCTTACTCCTATCTTGGTTGATTGTTCTATCCGGTCGTCATATAACAACATCCCAAAACGAGAAGCGGTCATCCTCTTTTAGTCTATCTTTCCATTTTCTTTTTTCTCTCTTTGTATTATCCTGCGCATAGGCCAACTTTTATACCTACACAGAAACAACAGCCGACATTTGCTTACATTATGCAACAACCATCCAATTATTATCAACACCAACAAGCTTTGCTACTTGCACAACAACAACAGCAACAGCAACAACAGCAACAGCAACAGCAGCAACATCAACAACTACAAGAGGCTGCAGTCGCTGCCGCCGCTGCAGCTGCAGCTGCTGCCGATGCTGATACTGCACGTAGTAACAACAGCGGTGGTGGTAGCAGTAGCAATAATACCAACATTTCCTCAGCAGCAACCCAACACAGTCTTGATGATGCAGATGACTCGGATGATGACCAAGGAAGCAAACCTGGCAACAAACGTAGTGGACGACGTAAAATCAAGATTGAATACATTGAAGACAAATCTCGACGCCATATTACTTTTTCCAAGCGTAAAGCTGGCATCATGAAAAAGGTAAATACATCATCATCATCATGCGTGACAACTTTAAGAGAACGCACGTTTAATCCTCTATCCGTTTATCCCCTCTCCCCTTTTAAACAGGCATATGAATTAAGCACGTTGACAGGAACCCAAGTTTTGTTACTCGTGGTATCAGAAACAGGCCTTGTGTATACCTTTACAACACCAAAGTTACAACCCCTTGTCACCAAACCTGAAGGAAAGAATCTTATTCAATCATGTTTGAATGCACCGGATATCACCACTCCAGAAGCAAACACTGGTTCAGAGTCCCGGTTGGGTAACAAGATGCCAACTACAACAGCTGGAGGAGGAGCAGACACTCGAGTAAGTGTTGTGTGTGTGTGAAAAGAGAGAATGGGTGGGACATTTATAAACAAGAACTTGTTACACGCGTGGGTTGGGTACTTTATTTCACCTTGATTACGTGGGAAATCTCATCTTCTCTTTATTTATAGGCTTATGGAGGATTAGCAGCAGCAGCAGCAAGCAGCACAGCAGCATCATCAGCAACAGCATCTTCATCGTTTGGTAATCTACCTTACCCTGCATACTTGCAACAACAACAACAGCAACAGCAACCTCCTCCATCCGCAGATTCGGGTGGTCTTCCAAGATGAAAACATCCAATAACCTCCCTTTGCTTATATATAGTGCGCTTTATCTCTATCTCTTTTTTTGTCTTCTTACATCCTCATATCATATACATTCATCGCTTAGTATCCATATTCATGCATGAAAAACCATATTGTGTATATCTGAGGGCTTGCTGTTTCATGGGATGATCTATAATTTATGCAGCCTTGGTGCAACCAGTTGGCGCAATGGGACGAACGCTGTTTATTAGAGTTGACAAGAATGATACTTATCTTATACAAGGGAATGTAACAGAAGCAAGAGGAAACATTCTAGACATGTACCCTGTTTGGCCAGCGGGAAAGATCCAAAGCATCTCCTTTTTGAGGTTGCGAATTGACTGAGACTTTTATTATGCGTGCGGTGGTGGGAT
Source organism: Lichtheimia ornata (assembly GCF_029851405.1). Classification (NCBI taxonomy): domain Eukaryota; kingdom Fungi; phylum Mucoromycota; class Mucoromycetes; order Mucorales; family Lichtheimiaceae; genus Lichtheimia; species Lichtheimia ornata. The sequence goes on from NW_026695324.1 coordinate 310,983, forward strand.
GACACCGGCAATTCCTAATGGGATTATCACACACACACCTCTTCCCGCTCGTTACAATTATGGATAAGGTAAACCTATGCACACTCTTATATACATATACGCTCATGCTTATTCCTCTATCTATAGCGAACTCTTCCACCACCACCTCGAATATCATCAGCTCCAAGCTTGAATGCACCTCCTGTGCCGACATTTTCTAGTGCGCCCGATCTTTCAGGTGCGTCATTATCAACCCAAACCCCTCCATCGACTCGATCGTGCTTGCTCATGCTTGAATTACTGCAGAATTGACGAGTGCATCCAGTGAACAACACAAACGCAAAAAGGATAAACGGGACCGATCACCACGACGCCATTCACGTAGTCCTAAACGACGACGGCATCGATCGCGTAGTCCAAGACGACGATCACGTAGTCCACGCCATAGACGACGTTCACGCGAGGTATTTCTTCATGCACCGAAAATGAAATCAATGGTATGCTTATCAATTGGCTTGGATAGCGATATCATCATCGACGTCGTCGATCGCCAACACCACCACCTGTGCACTCGTAAGCTTATACATGGTCTCATTCATTATGCATCAGTCGACTGATAACGATTTTTTAGAGGACAGCTGGAAACCGGATGCACTTTTGTGATTGATAAACGTGGCGATATGGATAATATCAAATACGGTGAACTTGAGCGATCTACAGTACCTGAATATCATCGATCCGGTGGTAAGTGCAATCATCAAATGACACGCAAAAAGGGGGTGGGATTGTCAAGTTGACATGACATTATCTAGGCGGTTTGATTATTGGACTACCTACATCACAAAAGATCGACATTGCTAGTGCAAGATCGGGAAAAGTCCTCAAGATCGTGTCTGCTTTATCACGCAAGGTAACTATAGCATGCATGAATAAGAAAAGAGGATGTAAAAAGCTCATGTCGTTGACTATTGTAGAAACCAACACGATATATGGATGCTGGATTTACATGGCAGGAATCAGGCAAACGGTATGTCTTGTGTAGATGGGAGTTTAGAGATATCTAATGATGGCGTGTGTTGTCAGGATTCGAATCAAGCCATCACGTGATGAAGACAAGGATGCCTTTAGCGAGGTTCATGGTTTTGTGGGATTGGAGTCGAATCGCAAAAAGCCAAAGAATGAGAATGAACAAGCGATCTCAAGTGGAGTGGATTATCGCAGTATCGAAGGACCCAAGACAACGCATGAATTATCATCGGATGAGGAGGAAAGTGATCAAGAAGAAGGTGAAACGTTTGATGAATACATACGTCGTCGTACCATTGAACAAAATCGACACTTGGATGAGGTAAAAAGAAAAAGGATCTGTGTCACCTACCCTATTGTCGTATTGACCATTGGAGTATAGAACCCAAATGATGTGGATGCATGGTTGGCATTTATTGAGTTCCAAGACGAGGCGAGTCAAGGTGTCAACACAGTGGGAACAAAGGCCAATAAGACCAGCTTGAACGAGGTCAAGATGAGCATCTTTGAAAAGGCCATGCAAAACAACCCTATGGATGAAAAGCTATTATTGTCCTACTTGACATGTGGTGAACAGATCTGGGAGTAAGTATAGGTATCGACTTTTAAAAGAGTGACAACGATTGACAAAGTCATTTATGTAGTACATTGACGCTTTTGAGGGAATGGGATAAGGCACTCAAGAAACGACCAGAATCCATCCGGCTATGGGCTGATTATATCAATCTACGACAAACCAACTTTTCCAGCTTCTCTTTCACTGAATGTGTCAAGGTCTTTGAAGATTGCATTCTCACGTTGAACAAGGTGGCACGTCGACTACAGCGTCAACGAAAACATGAAGATAATTATGATGGTAAATGGCATGGCAAGCAACAAAGGATGTTTGGGACCTAACATGTTGGCTATATAGAGCGCGAAAATATCGAATCAGTCATGGTGTATGTTTTCCTTCGAGGATGTCTCTTTATGAAACAAGCTGGTAAGTACTTTTTCCCTAAGGTTTGTGGACAACGGCACTTACATATCCTTGTAGGGTATCATGAACGTGCATTTGGCTGCTTACAAGCAATCGTCGAGTTTACCTTATTCCAACCACGGGCATTGCGATCTTCTGAGGATACATCGTTTGGTGATCTCATTGAGGAATTCTGCGAGTTTTGGGATACCGAAGTTGCTCGATTTGGCGAAGAGGTATTATTTGATTGTTTTATCGGAAGCATGGTTGCTAAGAATGGATCATCATAGGGAGCTAAAGGGTGGCACCATTATTACAACACAAAGAATGGCAAGTGACAAAGAATACAAAGACGCATGTGCATGTAGTTAACATTTTGAGTCCAATAGATCAAGGAGAACCTGATGTTCCAGGGGCACCAGAGGATGAGAATAAGGAAGACATTGATGGTGAGAGGAATTCTACAATCAAAACGCAGCTGATGGAACCTAATATCAATATGTATGTATAGTATTCAGCCTGCAAGATTGGGTACGATTGGAAGAGTCCAAAGAACTTCAAAGCCGATTACCATTAAGGATAGCAAGTACGCTCAAAGAGGAAGGATATGGATTCATGATTGCTTTATCTCTAACATGATTGATGATAGCTATTGACCCACACATTGTTGATGAGGATCCCTACGTGGTTACATTATCCGATGACATCCGCGATTTCTTATTCGATCTTACGACGCATGAGGCTTGTCAAGCGTTGATTTACAGCATCTTTGTGTTTCTCGGATTACCATTCCCGCCACCTGGTGTCGGCACCAATACCCACTTTTGTACAGACACGTTTACGCACAATGAAATGAAGTTTGAGCGATTTTGGCCACCACTATGGGAGAAGCGTCCACTGCTAATCACCTATGTCGATGGGATACCGATGGAGCCTGAGCATGCTACCGTGGATCGTCATCCATTCGATTATCCTGTATCATATCCTGTTGGAGTATCCGAGCTATTTGCACGACATGGACATTGGTTTGCTTGCTTGGAGAGCTTTCATCTGGATTGTGAAGTGGATATCGACTTTGCAAGGTATGTTGGCATCAGCAAATCCACCTATGAAAATGTTGTCACTAAAGCATATTACTAGGAATGCGTTTGGTCAACTCAATGCCTTACAATGGAACGATCACCTGGCTATTTGCCATCTTGCACTTGAATCAAGTATATCCAACAAAAGGTAAAGCAACAATGATAAAGGTATGGATGGATGGGCCACACGTGCAGTATATTAACTTGCCATTACTAGTGCCAAAAAGCTTGCCAAAGAGATGCTCAAAGATCGTAGCAACAATTTGATCCTGTGGAACGTATATGCGCAAATGGAAAAGAGTCATGGACGTTTAAAGGAGGTACGAGAAAAATTATTATTGGGGTGGTTCGTGTAGCACAGACCAAATGGCTGACTTTGTGTGTTTTTGACAGGCACGCCGAGTATACCAAACAGCGTTAGCAAGTTATCGCCAATTTCCAGAACCAGATCAACAATCGGCTCCGCTACTATACAGCGCTTTTGCACAGCTTGAATGGGAGGAACAGCGACCTGAAGAAGCTCTCAAGATCTTGGTATCCATGGCAACTGAAGAACCCTATGGTGAGTGTGATTGTTTCATGGTGGATCAAAGGAACGGGTGTTGACTAAACATGGTAATGTAGCTGAGACGAACCCCGCACCGACCAATGCGCAGATCCTAAAAGCACACAATGTGAGTTGGACTTTTGGCATCGCATACAAAGGGTGTGCCTAACACACACATGTGTCATAGTACTACATGCAAAAGACAGCCCAAGCCAATATCCTTGTTGGATCTGAAAACGAGACGACCATCGCACATCATTGCAATGTATGCTATGCCTTGTTGCAGTACATTACGCGTGGTATTGAGGCTGCATCCGAAGTGTACGAGCGGGGACTAGAATATATCAAGGAGCGGCAAGCTGAGCGAGGATTCGAAAGCGAAGTGCTGTGGGTTGCCTATGCTCGACTTTTATACCAACATGCAGTGGCAGGTGGTGTCGGCTACAAGCCATCTCAAATGCGTGCATTACTGGAAAAGGCATTGGCGCTATTTCCCAACAACACCATCTTCATCAGCTTGCATGTGTGGAACGAGACGAGGACCAAGATTTACAATCGTGTTCGCAAATTCTTTACACAAGCACTCGATGGGTAAGTTTCCTCACCCCCTATTTGAAGTATAGCTGACTTGTAAGATCAAAGATGAACTAATGATCATTTTGTCTCTCAAAAGTGAACCCAATATCATCTTATGGCTCTCGGCTATTCGAAGTGAATTGCATCGACACCATCCCTATGATGTAAACCTGGTACGATCCTTGTTTGAATCTGCCGTGGATAATGCAGGGTATGTTTGTTTGTGGTCTGTGCTGGTGCTGGTGCTGTGACGCTCACCTATGTTTTGATGGTAGGACACGGCCATCCATATTGGTATGGAAACTTTACATTGAACATGAAATCCGGTGCAAGAACATGGATCGAGCAAAGTCATTGTATTACCGTGCCATCAGGGCATGTCCATGGTCAAAGGGTGAGTACATGATTTAGAATCGATACAAAATCGAGACACTCTTTGCTGACGATGGGATGGATACATTACACAGAACTCTATTTGTTGGGCATTCGTGTATTGTCACGACAATTGTCTGAGAAGGAGCTACATGAAATGGTTAGCCTGATGATGGAAAAAGAAATCCGTATGCGATGCCCTATCGACAACACGCTACTTGGTGATGGTGACGAGGAAGATATTGATGATTATCAGAAAAGAATGATTGAGGATGAATAAATTGACTTGAGATGGCTATTGTGAGCCTTTCATATGGGATATGTGTGGATGTGTGTGAACAAAAGATGTTCTTTGTGTGACCTTGTTAGACTCAGCGCCATTTAGGCTTGTGCGGTGGTCGTGCCTGATTAAATTAAGTGTTGGACAAGCACCAAAAAACCTGGAGAAAATCACACTCTTTTCCCTCTTTTTCCCCTCTCGTTTTTTTACGTACTCGATAACTTCCTCCTCACCCTCTCCTTTCCTTTCGTTCATCCATAATCAACATGGCTCCCAGAGGTGAATACGCAGCCACCTTCCTTACCTTTATTGCATTGCTACTCGAAATTTTCGTGCTTGTCAGTGGCTCGGGCGACTTGCCAGTATTGCGCGATTTGTACTTTGCTCAAGTGAACCTCAACGGCAAATTCACTCGTCTCGGTTTATGGTACGAGAACAATAACAACAACATTTGAAATCAACGTTACTCAACGCGTATGATCATTACTACTACAACAGGGGCAGCTGCTATGGCTCAAACGGCGTTGTTAGCGAATGCAGCACACCATCGGTCCCCTTCAACTGGTGTGAGTAACCTAGCAACAACAACGCTTCTTGGATACCCGTTTTATTAAACACGAGATATATAGATGAAGCTGAGGGTCTTGGTGTGACTCTTGAAGTCGATCTCCCCAAGAGTATCTACCTTGCCATCTTTATTCTCTACTGGATCGCCTTTTTGGCCACTGCTTTGGCTATGCAGGCCACTGTTTTCACCTTTTTCAAGCGTCTTCCCGGTTTCCTTTTGGCCATCATCTCCTTGATGGCTACCGGTGCCTTATTTATTATCTTCGTCATTGTTGTTGTGGCTGCATCCAAGTTCAAGAACCTGTCCGGCGATATAGGACCTAGCACTTGGATGGTGCTGGGTGCCATGATTGCAAATGCTTTGGCAACAGGCTATTATATCTTTTCATGCATCTGTGGTCCACGCAACAAGAGTGCACGTGATACCTTCAATTACTAGTTTCTATATCACCTCTTTTATTTGTCCGTAATGCTTAACTTTCCATTTCTGTATACTAAAACAAAAAAGAATCTAATGGGATGTTGGTTTCCTTTGTGTCCTGGTATTTTTGGCACACAGCATACTTATCAAGTGGTACAACCATGGTCCTACACATGCGCACATCATCCCGTTTTAGATGATGGCGCGAAGTATGAAAAATCTTTGCATGTAGGGATCATCAAACTCATCATTCTTGAACATGGACACTGTAGCATGTGCGTTAAAGAAGGGGGCTTTATTATCCTATGATTTGTTGCAGCTTGGTGGTGGTGGTGGTGATGTAACATGGCAGGTAGGGGATGATCCACTAAAATGACACGAAAGAGGCCGCCTTTGTTGTCTTTCTGGATTTGAAATGGACCAAGCGCGTCTCTGTCAAAATGGAGGCGCAATGGTTACCCAGCGCTTGCTTGACCCAACCGATCGTGTTTACCATTCAATCTCGATCGTGTCCTCTTCTTCAACATGCCCGATCCCATCGAGTCTAGACAACAATGTGCTCCTCTCATTGAGTATCTTGATGGCAGCCGTCCCTACGATGCCAATACGCCAACATTGGATATGCGCCGATTGAAAGAACGTAAGGGTGATCGCCGTTTCTACTCGTTCTTCTTAGTTTACCATGTACGAGACAGCCTTTTTATGCAATATCTGTGTTGATTTCTTTGATACACCTTACATGCTCGAGTGCGGTAAGCAATGTTGATATGTATTGTATGAAGGGAGGGATGTGACTAACAATGAAACGCTAGGCCACACATTTTGCGCAGCATGTATATTGAGCTGGTTAGAACGACACAAGACGTGCCCCCAATGTCGTATTGATATTGGCAATCGCCCTGTACCAGCATATGCCGTACAGCACCAAGGTAAGAACGCATAAATAATTTCGGGGTTATGGATGCATGACATTTACCTTCTCCTTCTCCTTCTCTTTCTCAGTTACGGTGGTGCGTACAATGATCTTTGGGCATCAAGCTCCAGCACACACTGAAGTGGAACGTGAAGCACAAAGAGGTTTTCAACGCTTATACCCTGTTGCTCGTCGAGCCCAATTTATTCAAGACCGCGAAGATCAAGTGTAAGTAGTAAATCAACGCATTGGATGATAAATAATAACCCATTTACTAGTAATCGATGTGGTGTATGTGGATGGGAGTTGGACGAAGAAGGCTTCTGCGATGGCTGTGGCGAACATTATCGAGGTGCTGCGCAACAAGGCGAAACGTTACGTGCTTCGTGGCCCAATGAGTTCTCTGAACTTACAGACGATGAAGAAGAAGAACAAGATGAAGAAGATCCAGATCTGGAAGGATTTGTTGTGGATTCAGATGAGCCTATGTAAGTGCTTGAAGGTCTCACTTTCTTCAAAAGGATACTAATCTTTGTATTTAGTGAATGGGAGTATGTCAATCATGACCAAGGATAACGTTTCAGTCATCATGTCTCATACTTTGATTTAGGGAAATGAGCCAAGGTGATTTGGATGATGAGAGCGACGCATCTGTACGACAACGTTACGATCCAACACCAGTATTTATATCTGAAGACGATGATTCATCCAATGAAAGCGGCAGTGACGATAGCGACAGTGTGGTTTATCTTGGTCCATCTCGTGCCATTCGTATACCGGATACTGAAGATGAAGATTCTGACAATGGGGATGAGACTTTGGTGACAAGCAGCTTCAATACCGATACAAGCAATACATTTGATCATGTCAATAACAGCGGATCCGATGGTGGTATGCGTACTGCGGAAAGCGGCAGTGAAAGTGACAGCAGCGAAAGTGACACAACAAGCGAAAGTGAAAGTGACAGTAGTGAAAGTGACAGCAGCGAAAGTGATAGCGATGAAGATGACAGCGACAACATTGCGGATGGTCTTCGAGCACTTGCTACAAGCACCAGCACCAGCAGTAGCAGCAACAGCAATCATTACAGCTACGACAGCGTTGATGGTAGTGATACAACCAACAATGGGATCGATTCTATCAATACCAGCATGAAGAGTAATACACATGGTGCAAGTGATACAAGTAACAACGATGATGATGATGACGACGACGACGACGATAGCACTTCCAGTGATAATGATGAGGATGAGGATGAGGATGATAACGACACCACCACGACCAGTGATAGTGACAATGACGAGGAAGCTGGTGCCGCACCACCATCAAAGAAACGAAGCCTAGACACTATAAACAACGATGATGATGCTACTGAAACCAACAGCAAGCGACGACCATCACATCCAACACCTTCTAAAACAAAAAGACAACGCAAAGGCAAAGGCAAATTTCGAGGACGAGGACGAGGACGAGGACGTGGTGGCCGTGGCCGTGGCTGGTCCAGGTCATAGAAAAAAGATAAATTATACAAGTTCTTTATTATAGTTCATGATTATTCAATGATTGTTGCTGTATATTTCTAGTAAAGAGATCTCATTTAAAGTGGCGGACAGTAGTAGCCTTTTGTCTCCAAGTTGGGTGGTGGTGGTGGTGGTGGTGGTGGAACTCCGTTAAAATTTAGCTGACAAGTTAATCATTGATCCTCCTCTTCTGCCAAGCGAACCGCAATGGTAAGCACATCGACAAACGACCAACACGATTCGATCCATCCATCCTTCCCTCTACTCTCCATATAATTCATTTTGATGATGATGATGGCATACGATGAACGATATCAGCAATGGATGAATGGATGAATGAAATGGATGGATGAATCCCTATCTCTATATCCACCAAAGCACCCAATTGACGAATTCGCTTCTCTTTCTTTTCCACACAGCCTCAACAAATCAAAGACATTAAGCAGTTCCTCGAGATTGCCCGCCGCAAAGACGCCAAGTGTGAGTTACATGTTATATACATACACACCACCACCGCTATCCATGTGCTGACATTTGCCCATTAGCCGCCGTTGTCAAGAAGAACACCGGCTCCGTCAAGTTCAAGGTGAGATGCTCCCGCTATCTCTACACTCTTGTTGTCAACGATAAGTCCAAGGCCAACAAGCTCAAGCAGTCGCTTCCTCCCAGTATGTATCTTTTTGGTTGCCATGGCAACATGATGATGATGATGATGATGTTATTAACAACTTTGTCTTTGTAGCTCTCTCTGTCAAGGAGATCCAATAAGGGCATTTTCGACTAGCAGAGTTTCATTGCAAGGAAAAAACAAAGCATTGGCATGTTTTATTGCTTGTATATTTTCGTTTGATGGAATTATGGATTGGAGTCATGCGGATGGATACGACGAGGATGTGGGGTTTGGAATAGGATAAGTGATTCTTGTGTGTGTGTTCCTGCATACGGTGGGGGATAAACAAACGTGTGCAATGATTATCACAGGTTGTCTTGATACCAAATCAAAAGACAACATATGTCATGATCAGCGATTTCTGTATTCTGCATATCATGTTGGACTAGTTGTTGGAGGACCATATGAGAAAAGTGGACTAGGCTTTATATGGTAAAGTGTAGGCCCCCTACTTGACCACCCGTGGGTCAATTCTCCATGAACTGCGGCGTTAAAAAAGTGGTAGCTGCATTTCTTTTCGTTTCTCTCTTTTTCTTTCAAAGCACCTATATTCATATCACCATGACAGAAAAGATCTCAGCATCCAAGGCTAAACGTCTCGCTGCAAGAGCTGCCAAGGCAGAAGCCAAAGGAGGAAAAGCGGGCAATAGCACTGCTGTTCGACGTGCCGCAGCCAAAAAAGCAGCCAGTGATGGTGACAACGGATCAGTCAACGATCTGGACATGAACAAGGCCAACATTAACGTTGATCGCACTGCCACGGGTGTCTATACATCTCAGGAGCGTAGTCGTGATATCAAGATTGAGTCGTATTCTCTCAACTATCATGGACGTGTCCTCATTGATAATGCAACGATCGAACTCAACTTTGGGCGGCGATATGGTCTTATTGGTGCCAATGGGTCTGGCAAATCCACTTTTCTACAATCCCTCGCTGATCGTGATATTGAAATCCCAAAGCACATTGATGTAAGTGCCTCATAATGATGATACATACTAGCCCTTGATCCAATCAAACTAAATCATGCTTTGATTAGACATATCTATTGAATCAAGAAGCTGAACCTTCCGATATGAATGCTGTGGAAGCCGTGATTCATCATGCCAAGAATGAAGTGGCTCGTTTGGAGAAGCAAGTTGAGGACATCTTGAGTGAAGAAGAGGGAGCCGACAATCCGTTATTGGATGATTTGTATGAACGTATCGAGCAAATGGATCCTGCAACATTTGAACCTCGTGCATGCACCTTACTTTCTGGTCTCGGTTTCACTACAAGTCAAATGGCCAAGAAAACAAGAGACATGTCTGGTGGTTGGCGTATGCGTGTGGCATTAGCACGTGCGTTGTTCGTTCGTCCCACGCTGCTACTATTGGATGAACCTACAAATCATTTGGATCTTGAGGCATGCGTATGGCTGGAAGAATATCTCAAGACCTACGATCGTATCTTGGTCGTCAATTCGCATTCCCAGGATTTCCTCAATGGTGTATGCACCAACATTATGCACTTGAATCACAAGCGGAAGCTCGTTTATTATGGTGGCAATTATGACATGTTTATCAAGACCAAGGAAGAGAATGAGATCAACCAAGCCAAGGCTTATGAGAAACAACAGGAGGAGATTGCTCATATCAAAAAGTTCATTGCATCGGCTGGTACTTATGCCAATTTGGTGCGACAAGCCAAGTCAAAGCAAAAGATCATTGACAAGATGGAAGCTGCTGGATTGGTGGAGAAGGTGGAGAAGCCACATGCCTTCAAGTTTTCTTTCACGGATGTTGCAAAGCTACCACCGCCTGTGCTTGCTTTCCAAGATGTCAGCTTTGCCTATGATGGGAATTTGGAACGACCCCTGTACAAGGATATTGAATTGGGTGTGGATATGGATTCTCGAGTGGCACTCGTAGGACCCAATGGTGCTGGAAAATCCACTCTCCTCAAGTTGATGAGTGGTGAATTGCTTCCCAATGGCGGTCGTGTTCAGCGTCACACATCACTCAAGCTTGGCAAATACTCGCAACATTCAGCAGACCAATTGGATATGGATCTTTCGCCTATCGATTACATGCGCAACAAGTTTCCAGAAGTCAGCACAGAGGTCAGCTTTTGGCGTCAGCAAATTGGACGTTATGGATTATCAGGCTCCCATCAAACCTCTCCTATTGCTCACTTGTCGGATGGTTTGAAATCTCGTTTGGTATTTTGCGAATTGGCTGTAGCTCATCCACAAATCATCTTGCTTGACGAACCTACCAATCATCTCGATATGGATTCAATCGACTCACTTGCTGAAGCCATCAACAACTTTACTGGCGGTGTCGTTCTTGTGAGTCACGACTTTCGATTGATTTCTCAAGTGGCCAAGGAGATTTGGCGTTGTGAAGGAGGAAAGGTGATGCCATTCGAGGGTAGTATCGAGGAATACAAGGAGTCTTTGAGAAAGAAAGTCAAGTTGTAAATCATGCACAATCATCCACTCTACCACGTGCCATCGCATATCATGTATACAAGAACATTGCCCAGTTTGTGCATCTTTCTCTCTTATAGACACAATGAGCTCCCTGGTTGCAGAATATACCTGGATCAGATTTCTTATCTTCCCCTCCCACATACAAGATCTCATGTCCATTACCTTTCCATTCCAATAAATAAAGCATGTTTAGGCAGGAGAAAATCATAACGAATGAGTTTGTGAAGCTGTGATTACCCCCTATTTGTTCAAGTGGCGTACATGCATAAGTCTTCAACAACGAAGTACAACATTCCAAGTGTTTCTAGACGTTTAAAAGTTTGCATGTCTTGGAAGGCCAGGTTTAAGGTGTTGAACCTACCATTGCGGCAAGCATGGTTTTCATTTTCAATGCTTTGTAAGTGGTAGCAAAGCCTTGGGGATGTGTTGACAACTTTACAAGGGATTCCAAACACCACCTTGTAATTCCATCACACGTAAAGGGCTTCTCCAATGGTTACCACCATCGAAAGAAACAGCAACCATAACTTGCGGCAAACATGCCTTCATGTATGCCATTCAATAAAAGTTGATGTATTCGTGACAATAGAGCTTTATCGCCGTAGGATACAGCAATACGATACATGCACCTACTACGTAGCCATATGTTTATACACAACGCCGGCATCTTTGGTCGCGCATAAAAGCTGCTTTCAGCCCCACATTTCTCTTCTTTCCTCCCTCTCTTATAATACAAGTTGCATACGATTGTACAGTGGCTATCATGATCCAAGATATGGCGACAAAACAATCGAAACCACATCCACCAATCGGTGACGCTTTGAGAGACAACGCAAGCAGTGTTGCCGTTACCATGGATAGTGATCGAATAGCTGCTGATGAAGATGTGGCAAAAGTTGCTACTGCTACGAATACAAATCCACGATGGAAATGGTACCTGATCTTTTTTGGTTTGCAGCTGTCAGTATTTTCTACAATATTAGAGTTGTGAGTATACGCGTATGGATCCGCTTGAAGGCGCTAGACAAGCATACAATACAAACTCATCATTTTTGTTTGCATCCCAGCACTATTGTATCCACAGCTCTGCCTAAAATTGGATCAGAATTGGACGCCATATCCATCTGATCTTGGGTGGTCACAAGGTAAGGATCGAATGGATAACATAAAACACAACGAGAGACACCCATGCCATCCATTACTAAAATGCGCATGTTGCATAGCTATATAGTCACTCAAAACGCCTTCCGTAACGTATACATCCTTTTTCTGTGCCGGCAAAGATCTTGAAAACTAAGGAATGGTTGTGCTGTTGGCTGCTGTGTGTGGCTCATGTAGAGCCAATATGGGCCAAACTATCGGATATCTTCGGTCGCAAATGTGTCTTTCTTGGTACACTTTCTTTCTTTCTAATATGTTCGGCATTGTGTGGCGTGGCACAGGTTGCGTACAATCGCAAGCATTATTGACATTTATTATTGAGCTGACAGCTGTTGCACATCTTTAGTCTATGACATGGTTGATTACGGCACGTGCCTTTCAAGGCATCGGTGTTGCAGCGGTAGGTGCACCACCACACGTTGTTATAGCGCGACCATCATGACTCAACATGTCCTATTAGACATATCCCTTGGTATGTGATATGGGGTTAATTAGATGCAAACGAATGATAAGCTCAATACAGCAATCATGCAAGACCTACGTTATTGTAGCTGATATCGTGCCACTGGATAAACGTGCCAGCTATGAAGGGTAAAAGTGATGTACCAATTGCACCTAAAAGTTCATGCATTAAAATGTGTTGCATAGGCTCATCCAAACTTGCTTTACCTTTGCTACCATCTGTGGCCCTCTTATTGGCGTATGTCTTGCTGATACTATTGTTGTTGGTGCAAAAGTAGAATGGACAAAGACTGAAATGATTACGTGGTTCATTGTAGGGCACATTGACCGACCACGTGAGCTGGCGAGGGATCTTCTTTGTCATGTAAGTAGAAGAAGGGTTAAGCCTTACATGCGTTGGGGAAACCATTCACGTAGCAATCAGCATCCCTCCCGGTGTCATAGGAATGATAATTATTGCGCTTTTCCTTCATCTGCCCATCGAAAAGGAAGATCTCAGCACCAAGCTTAAACGCATTGATTATGCAGGTACGTACGACAAATTCACTATACGTCATCATCTTAATTACAATATGGCTTTTTCTATGTATATAGGTATTCTCCTTGTTATGGTTGCTACGGTTCTTTTCATGCTGGCCATGAGCTTTATCACTCAAGGGTATCCATGGCAGTCTCCGCTCATTATTGTAAGTGAAACTAGGATGTCATTCATTGTGATAGAGATGTTTGACGTTGGCGACATGCTAGGCTCCGCTGGTATCTGTCACCCTACTAGTTGCTTTGTTGATCTTTGTCGAGAACAAAGTTGCCATAGAGCCATTGCTGCCTCCCCGATTATTCATCAAGCTCCCTGTTGTATGTCTGAGCATTTGCAACTTATCATCCGGCTTAATGGATATGGCATTTATGTATCACGCACCCACGTATTTTCAAATCGTACTTGCGGATTCTTCTATGCTTTCAGGCGTACGAATAATACCGCTCGATGTAAGCGCTATGATAGCAACTTTTGTGGTGGGATGGTTCATCACGTTAAGAGGATACTATCGGCCGCCGCTCTCTGGGGGATGCGTATTGTATGGCGTTTTCTTTGGCTTGTTCATCTTATTTGATGCCAACACAAGCTGGGCAGGTAGGATTTAACTTTATGGATGCATCACTGTATTTGATACTAATGTCCTACCGGATGTATGGTTAGAGGTTGTGGGCGTGATGGTGATTGGAGGTATTGGTATAGCTGGCGTTGCCGGATCCAGTGCTATTGCTCTTCAAGCTTCCGTTGAAGAAAGAGATATCGGTAAGGACGACGTTCATCGTTTCTATTACTACGTACTTGCTTCTCACAGCCAATACTGTATTAGCTGTGGTATCAGGGTTACTTAGTTACACATTAATGTTGGGTGGAGGGATTGGCGTTGCGTTAGCATTTGCTCTCATCAACTTGTATCTTCAAAACAACCTTCCACGAATGATACCATCAGAGTACGCAAAACGCATTTTCGATAATCCCAGATTTATCCGTGATGGCCTTCCTACACAGTACTTTGATGCAGCCATAATGGTATACAATGACGCCTACAAAAGGCTCTGGTATTTGTTGGTGGTATTTTCAGGTATAGGTACGTTGTAAATGGGAGGAGATGAGAGTATCACACCTTGAATGGCGTTGCTCACCTTACATATAGCATTTGTGAGCTCGCTTTTTGTCAAGCAGTACTCGTTGAAAAAGGGTTGATACCAATCATAATATACACGGAGAAACTGGAGCCAGGGATATCAAGATTCTAATGACCCACAGGAACAGCAATAATGGTGATGATAGTAGCACATGATTATAGGCAACTTTACTATACTTGATGATGATTTGATATATTCACATGAATTATCTATCATAATGATGATGATGGGTGAGGATGGTGTTTGGGTGGATGGTGTGTGTGGGGTCATTGAGTGGCCTCAGTGTAATAGCAGTAGGGGAATTTAAACTTGGGGGACAGCAGCTCCACGACTCGAGACAACGCTTGTCTTCTCTTTCTCCCTCGGCTGCTTTTATCCAATGCACGTCATCCCAATCAAGGTAATGTATTATAGAAGAGTGCTCTTGTTGGCTGTGAGGTATTAATGTAGTTCTGAACTTGCATTGTCAGGGAGTTAGCTGAAGATGAGCGTGGTTGGTGGTTGGTGGTTGCCATGGCGATATTGTTGCTTCCTTTTGTTCGTTGCTATTCCCCTCTACGCTTGGTGTCAACAGGTACATTGAGAGTCCAATGTTGCAGCCGAACTGGTTCCATTGACGTGTTAGCTTGTATAGACGGCAAGTTTGGTCTCAAGACGCTGACTCATTTGGCTTTTTGTTTCGGCTCAACAGCACTACACCATGGTTTTCGGTTTCCAGTAACCAACAACAACGGGTCTTTGTGTATATGGAAAAGGCAAGTGCAATGAAACAAACAATGAAAAGGGTGTTTATTATATGTGTGTGCTAATAATGAATTGAATAGGTTTCTTTGGTCAGGCAATGCAACTTGGGGGCACCATCATCATCATCTCTTTGGTTTCAAGTCCCAGCCTGTATCAAGTGGTCGCTGCGTCGCTCTGCACTAGCCAAGTGTGCTGGAAAGCTTCTTGCAACGCGTCCGGGGCTCTATAGGCCTGCGTTTGAGTTGATGAGTCGATGACGATGGATTTTTGGAAGAGCATGGTCACCGTGTTGAGGTAAAAGGGGATTTGCAACAGCTTGTGAATGTGTTTAACCAACACGCTCTTCTCGTGATAGGCTCGTTCTTTCCCTTGAGGATTCTTTTCATGAGGTGGGAAATGATTGGAAGGATTGAGGATCATTCTTTCTTTGGAGACGATGAATGAGGACAACTATGAGCCTGGACTCTACGTAAGTGATGTCCTTCCTTGCCATGGATCGAACTGGCCTTGCGTGATTCGTGCAGTGCTTTCTCAAGAACAAGGGATCGCCCGACGTTGCTCGTATGGTGGTGATTTGATTTGTGAATTCCTTCTGATTTGCTTTCTTCCTTGGAGAGGATCGCCTAACGGTATACCAAATCATCATCATTCCCCGTATCAGACGATCTAACTTGGTTGGTTTTTATTTGTAGAGTTGACGATTACGATGATTACCACATTCACAACAATGACGATTACGATGATCACCCCATCTACAACAATGACAACGATGACGACAACGAGATTAAAAGGAAGCCTCCAAGGTCCCATTCTTTTCAACTCGTGTGTTTTTGGATGTTGGTGTGACGGATGAGATTGACGACTGGTGACGAGTACGAGTAGGAATGATGGCAGAGGACGACTACGCCGATGGTGGTGGCAATGTACAGTAGCAAGATAGCTAGATGAAATAAAGCATTGTTTATTTATTACACGCTTGTTGGAGGTTGCTAGCTTGTGGATTACATACTATTGCTTCGAAGATGGAATAATAAAGGTGGGCCGGTTATCGGTCATGCAAGAATTACATGGCTTTTGTAATACAATAAGGAGGAGTGGGAAGTGGGATGAGCTTGAGATGAGAAAAAATGAAGAGATCCCTCCATTGAGTTTCAGGATGAGTGACTTATTCAATA
Organism: Lichtheimia ornata; assembly: GCF_029851405.1. NCBI lineage: Eukaryota > Fungi > Mucoromycota > Mucoromycetes > Mucorales > Lichtheimiaceae > Lichtheimia > Lichtheimia ornata. Next base: position 327,584 of record NW_026695324.1, read on the forward strand.
TGTATATGTATCTTTTTACATATACAAATTGGTTTATGCAGCTCGACTTTCTTCCACATGCAAATGTGATGCATACCTTGACACACCTTCATTATTGGATGCTGTTTACTTACGTACCTTCACAAAAGGCAATCATCATCATCATCCATTTGTGTAGCAACCTGTCAAGGACGTGTCTGTGTAACCACCACGTGCGGTTTCACTCAGCTCTTCATCTTTCCGTTAATGCAGCCGACACCATCCACTAGGAAAAAGCAACTCCATCACGCTTACAGCATAGGTAAAACATAAACGTGCCTGTATCTCCAAACTTTACAATGAAACGTGGGGTTTTGAATAGAGCAATGTGCTCGGCTTGGCCAACTGCACCTTGTGTGAAAGTTTCGCGTTCAATGTCGCAAACAGCACAAAAAATATTTTTTTGGTCGTCGTCGAAAAAAATTCAAGAGGTCGACCCTCAGATCCAGTTTGGCTGGTAGCGACATTGCGAAATCTGGGATTGGCAAGCTTGATCGTGTAACTTGCACCCAAGGTGCTGTTGGCCAAGCCGAGCACATTGCTCTATTCAAAACCCCACGTTTGATTGTAAAGTCTAGAGATACAGGCACCTTTATGTTTGTAAGCATGATGCTATATGAGAAGTGGTCTTTGTTTAATGTAAAGTAGTATTTTTTTTTTTTGTATTCAAATGTTCTTTATTTGGGTTTGGATTCCCAGATAAATCTAAACTAGAGGTAAGCCCGAAGGCACAAACAAGAGGACAGCACGAAGGCGATAACAGAGGACAGCCCGAAGGCATAACAGCCCGAAGGCTAAAGGAAAGCCCGAAGGCGTAACAGAGGACAGCTCAAGGCATAATCAGGACGGCACCAAGTGCTCACAAGCGGGATCGAACTCGAGTTGGCGGGAAGGTCGGCGGGATCTTGACCACTTCGCTACGGGGACTGGCCCCTTAATGTAAAGTAGTATGACTATAATAGAGCAAAAGATGCAGAAGGACCTCTTTGGGTAACTCAGCTAAAAAGTCAGGACTTCAGGGACAATGAATGAACGGTACGCAACCCTCACTTTTATGTCATACATTGGCAGCTAATAGCCACTTTTGTGCATTCCCAACTCTTGTGCATTCTATTGTAGGTGGACGATGCTCCTGCTCTAGACATTCATTTCCATGATTAAAGTAGGTTGATCCGAGCTGATTTGACCGAGATACAGCCAAAGAGGGATTACATCAATCCACACATCTAACCATGCTCTATGTTGCTCAACTGAAGTAACCTTGTATGAGCGTAGCTCAGCCAAATCAACTCGGATCAACATAATCCAATCATGGAAATGAATGTCTGAAGCAGGAGCATCGTTCCACTGTCATAGAATGGGCAACATTGCCGATTGTGAGGAAATGGCTGTTAGCTCGCAATGTATGGGATATTGTCAATAGTATATAGTATCATCCTTCCATCCTTCTAGTCATGC